>NW_027658519.1:0-42800 GCF_041902795.1 Electrophorus electricus | reverse complement strand
GATATGTGATGCATTTATTATATCCAAGCGGGAAATTTATTTTGTTCCCACAGGCTGCCAGTGCATGTACAATACAAAACAGCAAACTAGCCAGCAATGCACAGTAACAACATACAAAACACTAAAAAGCAAAAATAGTACAAAAACATGCGGTAATGCAAGAAAAACCCTACAGTACACAATAACAGTGTAATAGATATCATTCCAAGTCTCACAACCACAAAGATTATCTACCCCAGTACCTAGTTACTGTTAACTGGGCCCTTTACAAGCACATTTTGTTCAAGGTTGCTTTAACTTATAATGAATGCCTACAGGAATCAGTTTGAATGTGATGCTTAAAGGATTCACTGCATCATTTCTCTTCTACAGCATTCACCAGATCCTCTTGCTCGAGTGACTTACAATAGTGCTTATCATGTGTAGATGGGTCTGAAATAAGATATTAAACTTTGCCCCGCCAGTTTTGCTGGCCATGTTCATGATGGCTTGCTTCCCATTTTTATTATTCACTGACAAAGAAAGAGCAATGAAGCAAAACAGGATGTTCCAAGCTTCTGGATGAAGTAACGGTAGAGTGGAGCCGTCTTACTAGTCCAAATGAACTGATCTTCTAATATATGCAGTCTTGGCCATCCTTTCTCACAAATGAGTTCTTCTGAGTTTGAAGCAAAGTCAATTTATGATCCTTCATTATTCCCAAATGTTTGGGAATGTTCCTCAATTCATATCCAAAGCCCTTTCATTATTACAAGTGTGGGTTGGTTTCAATCAGAATCATTGCCATTTCCTTTTCATTTTTGTAGGATTCTGTTCCAGGAAGCTAGTAACACACCGCAAAATACACGTCCGTTCACCGTTATATACTCAGTGTCATCCTCTACACACGTGTCCTGCACTAGGAACCAGTCCTCTCTGTAAACCCTATACGAGGCATTAGTAGGGACATTTCATAGGTGTGAAATTGGAATATATATAATCTTATCTGTGTATTTTACAGGTGTACAATTGCAGTCTGTAACCTGTTATCATTGCACAATATGTTAGCCTGTCTTTACCCTGTTCTCCATTGGTCGGCACCTGGCCTATGGGGCCACTGCCGAACAGATATTATCTGGGGGCAGATCATCCCCAACATAGCAGTGTCACTGCCAGAGCAGTGGCTTGGCAGCAGGAGTGTATCAGGCACAGCGGGGTTGCAGAGCTCTGCACGTGCTTGGTTGAGCGTGGTCTGCCCGCGACAAAGATCCAACACTAACTAACGCTGAAACAGGCTGTTGATGAGGAGTTGGAGGATAGCTAATAAAAACTGTACATGGCAGCAGTTTGACTCCACTCTTTAATTGTACATCTCCAACATGGTTCTAATAAATAAACGTTAATGTAATGTTCCAATAAAGTGGTGTGTGTGTGTCTATATATATATTTATATGTGTGAAGAAGTCCCATCAGCATAGTGCTGGCAGCCTGTGATGTGGTTGCTGGGCGCATGTAGCTTAGCCCAGCTAAGAATAGTCCTGTCATCACACAGCTCATATCCAGGAACACAGCAGTGCGCTACCTCAGCATGGGCCTACATCCTTCAGCAGAGCATGTAATAGGTCTCTCCAGGCTCACAGATGAACAGCCACAACACTGACAGTTTCTGTTTGAACACACACACACACACACACACACACATTCTATCACTCTGAATCTGAAAATGACTAGGCAGCGCTAGAATGGATGCAGTGTGTGTGTTGTGATTTTACACCCAAACGTTAGATGGGTGGCTTAACTGTTAACTGTACTCACATCTCAGGATGGTTTTCCTTCAGGGCTGGCAGCTCCTTCTGTAGTGCTGAAGGCAGAATGTAAATTGAATGAACAGGCCTATTGGTCCTTTGGTTATTTAAGGTGCTCTGTGTTTTGTTGTGCAGTCAGTCTGCAGGCAGTACGTGGCAGACAGTGGCAGATCTGGTGAGACTTGAGAAGCACACGGTCGGTGGCCTCTCTCCTAACACCATCTACCTGTTCATCGTCCGCGCGGTCAACGCCTACGGCCTGAGTGACCCCAGTCCCATCTCGGAGCCAGTGCGCACACAGGGTGTGTATTCGGGCAGTCTGCTGTCTCATCACTATGGATGCTCATGCACATTATTGCACCTGTAAAAAAATGTCTAAAAAGAAACTAGCAGTCTGAAGTGGGCTGATTATTTTGAACGGTGCTGATTTTAAGATGTGCTGAAGCTAGTCTTTGGCACTGATGACTCATCTGGTAAAGAAGATCAAAATTTTGCTTGTAACGCTAAGATCATGGGTTTGATTCCCAGGGGAGCACATCTACTGTCATACTGGTAAATATGGAAGCTGTTTGAGATGAGAACATTTGCCAGATGCTTTAAATGTAAACGGGTCTAGAATCCCGGCCTGGCCCTTTCATGCTACATTTGTGATGTTTTGTTTGTTTAGATGTGAGTCCGACGGGTCAGGGCGTGGACCACAGGCAGGTGCAGCGTGAGCTGGGGGAGGTGGCCGTCGAGCTGCAGCAGCCTGTGCTAATAACGGGATCCAGGGTCCAGCTCACGTGGACCGTGAGTACTGACCACATCCACCCTCTCGGTCCCCACACCATATTTACTCACACACACCAGCAGGCCTAAATGCTGCAGCTATCACTACTAAACAATGAACCATGAATAATGGTCTATCCACAACCTCACCGACATTGCCTGTTTGTACAGAGAGAAAAGATGTGCGTTCAGGACAGACACTTTTTGCCAGGTGCTATCTCTGAGGTGCATCTCTGGTTGATCACAGGTTGATCGGCAGTCCCAGTACATTCAGGGCTACCGGCTACTGTACCGGCCCGTAGGAGGCTCCTGGCTCCAGCAAGACGTGAAGGCCGGGCCTGAACGCAGCGCAGTCCTCGTCGACCTGCTCAAAGGCACTGAGTACGAGGTCAAAATCAGACCCTTCTTCAATGAGTTCCAGGGCATGGACAGCCACCTGCTGACCCTCCAAACGCCCGAAGAGGGTGAGCCTCAACCTCACAGTTACTTTAGGTTTAGCAAAGCATTTTTAACATTAGTTTAAATGTTAAAGTTTTATGGTTTTAAAGTTCTCAAAAGAATACCAAGAGCAACTTTTTATTGTTTGTAATTTTGCCTTTTGGTAGTCCCCAGTGCCCCTCCTCAGGCCGTGACTGTGTCAGCAGTCAAACTCAGCAACAGCTCCGGCATCAGGGTTTCATGGCAGCCTCCCCCCGCTGAGATGCAGAATGGAGTGATCCAAGAATACAGGGTAAGGGGATTTGCAATTCAGGTACAAAACTGAATGGAGCAGCCGAAAAGATTTCTACTTGAGGGGTATAACGGCCTTTATACATCTAGTTCACATTGTTTCACTACACTTTTATTTCCACATAGCATTACTAATAAAAGGCAGATAAATACATTTCTCATTCATCTTTGATTATAATGTGGTATGGGATACCATCCACTGGAATATTTTAAATACCAATGCCCTAGTCAGAAACTGCTAAATCATGATGGCCACCTGTCTTTCTCAACAATTGCTGACCTGGTCTAATATCATGACTCCTTTAATGCTACGGTCCTGTGGAGTAACTTGGGTATAACAGTGTAACAGTAGTCTGGAAGCTGCTTGGAATGATTGCTTACTGGTGTGCGGTGTGCTTCTCAGATATGGTGCCTGGGAAATGACTCTCAAACACGCTACCACATTAACCAGACGGTGGACGGGAGCTTGCTGTACACCCTGGTGAAGGGCCTACTTCCTGGCGTGCTCTACCAGGTGGAGGTAGCAGCAGTGACCACTGCTGGAGTGGGCACCCGGAGCCAACCAGTCTCTGTGATGATCAGTGAGTGCCTACTGAAATAGCAAACATGTGTTTACTTTTTATGCTAGATTTATTTACCATAGATGCTGCATGTACATGAATTCATGTTAAAGTGTACATCATGCATGCCAATTTTAATGGTAGTGAATTTTAGTCTCCTCTAGGGTGTGTACAGATTTTTAGTCTTATACAGTCAACTCCCTAACTGGATTTGCCCATTATAATGACTAATTAACCAAGAATCATACAGTCTGATTCTTACTCATCTTTTATAACTTAATTTTTCATGCAAATTTCAATCTTTAATAACCACAAATGAGCTGTGAATAGTTCTTGTGACAGTAAGGAACATGCATCAGTGACATCTGTATTCCTATCCAGAGTGCGGATAAAATATCAGCAGTCATTTATTTCCTGTCTTAGGTTTCCCTGAATTTAATCTTAATTGTAACATATTTGTCATGTTACTACACAGCAAGCTAATGACACTGATTCAAAGCATTTGCCCACTGAATCACCAAAAGATCACAATCTTGATCATACATAGTGACATTTCAGTCCAAGCCCAAATGAAGCAGCACAAGGTGTAGACAGGACTCTACGCTACTATTGTAAACAGGACTTAAGACCACTCTTGTAGGAAGGACTTTTCCCCACGGATGTAGACAGGACTCTGCCCCACTGTTATAGACAGGACTCTGCCCCACTGTTGTACACAGGACTCTACCCTACTGTTATAGACAGGACTCAACCCCACGGATGTAGACAGGACTCTACCCCACTGTTGTAGACAGGACTCTATCCTACTCTTGTAGACGGGACTCTACCCCACTCTTGTAGACAGGACTTTTGCCCACTGTTGTAGACAGGAATCTACCACACTCTTGTAGACAGGACTTTTGCCCACTCTTGTAGACAGGACTCTACCACACTGTTGTAGACAGGACTCTACCCCACTGTTGTAGACAGGTCTTTTGCCCACTGTTGTAGACAGGACTCTACCCCACTGTTGTAGACAGGACTCTACCCCACTTTTGTAGACAGGACTTTTGCCCACTGTTGTAGACAGGATTCTACCACACTCTTGTAGACAGGACTTTTGCCCACTGTTGTAGACAGGACTCTACCCCACTGTTGTAGACAGGACTTTTGCCCACTGTTGTAGACAGGACTATACCCTACTCTTGTAGACAGGACTTTTGCCCACTGTTGTAGACAGGACTCTACCCCACTGTTGTAGACAGAACTCTACCCCACTGTTGTAGACAGGACTTTTGCCCACTGTTGTAGACAGGATTATACCCTACTCTTGTAGACAGGACTTTTGCCCACTGTTGTAGACAGGACTTTTGCCCACTGTTGTAGACAGGATTATACCCTACTCTTGTAGACAGGACTTTTGCCCACTGTTGTAGACAGGACTTTTGCCCACTGTTGTAGATAGGACTTTTGCCCACTGTTGTAGACAGAACTCTACCCCACTGTTGTAGACAGGACTTTTGCCCACTGTTGTAGACAGGACTCTACCCCACTGTTGTAGACAGAACTCTACCCCACTGTTGTAGACAGGACTTTTGCCCACTGTTGTGGACAGGATTATACCCTACTCTTGTAGACAGGACTTTTGCCCACTGTTGTAGACAGGACTATACCCTACTCTTGTAGACAGGACTTTTGCCCACTGTTGTAGACAGGACTCTATCCCACTGTTGTAGACAGGATTATACCCTACTCTTGTAGACAGGACTTTTGCCCACTGTTGTAGACAGGACTTTTGCCCACTGTTGTAGACAGAACTCTACCCCACTGTTGTAGACAGAACTCTACCCCACTGTTGTAGACAGGACTCTACCCCACTGTTGTAGACAGGATTATACCCTACTCTTGTAGACAGGACTTTTGCCCACTGTTGTAGACAGGACTTTTGCCCACTGTTGTAGACAGGACTTTTGCCCACTGTTGTAGACAGAACTCTACCCCACTGTTGTAGACAGGACTCTACCCCACTGTTGTAGACAGGATTATACCCTACTCTTGTAGACAGGACTTTTGCCCACTGTTGTAGACAGGACTTTTGCCCACTGTTGTAGACAGGACTTTTGCCCACTGTTGTAGACAGAACTCTACCCCACTGTTGTAGACAGGACTCTACCCCACTGTTGTAGACAGAACTCTACCCCACTGTTGTAGACAGGATTATACCCTACTCTTGTAGACAGGACTTTTGCCCACTGTTGTAGACAGGACTTTTGCCCACTGTTGTAGACAGGACTTTTGCCCACTGTTGTAGACAGAACTCTACCCCACTGTTGTAGACAGAACTCTACCCCACTGTTGTAGACAGGACTTTTGCCCACTGTTGTAGACAGGATTATACCCCACTGTTGCTTTAGTGAAAGGTGTCTGCTGCTGCTGGGTTTTAACTTCCAGTTCATTCAGTTCAGCTCCTACTTTCACAGGGTACTTGGTGTATTTCTCTTTGTGGCTAGTGGCACAATGGAAACCCATTTGTTGCAGATTTCTCCAAGCCCGCCGCTTTCCCCTTGAACTCCGGAAAAAGGTCACCTGCCTCCAATCTCGGCTGAAATTTACAGTCCCCATGGTCATTTTTCTCTTTATATTGCTCATCTTTATCAAATGTACCTCCACAAAAACAATGACTGCACGCAGGTAGCTACAATTGGCCAGTGGTACCTGCGCTTTGTAAGTCTACCATTAGTGCATAATTGCAGTAATAAATTACTTTGAATGCAACCAGTCAATGTTCGATCCAGAAATCAAACAACAATGATACACCGACCCATGGGCCATACAGGAAGAGAGTGTGGGGTACTGTGAGTTGCTCATTCATGGTCTACATGTTAAGTGAAAGCTGAAACAGTAATTTTGTTTGCAAACTTTCACAGCCTCCATCAATTTGTCTGTACTGACAGTAATGCAAACATTATAATTTGCATGTTCTCTTTAAAACGGTTGTTGTTTTTGGTTCATGTTGCTGTGTAGAAATAACAAGAAACAAAAAAAATGTTCTTTGATAAGAAAAGGGGGATATTTATCTTCTCTATTTTATGTGAGCCTTCTGAATATATCTCTCTCTCTCTCTCTCTCTCTCTCTCTCTCTCTCTCTCTCTCTCTCTCTCTCAATCTCAGAGTTGCAAGCGGAGCAGCCTGGGGTATCAGCTGAAGGCAGTGACTCAGATCAGAATGTGAGTCTTGCAGAGCAGATTACAGACGTGGTGAAACAGCCTGCCTTCATCGCAGGCATTGGTGGAGCATGCTGGGTAATCCTCATGGGCTTCAGCATGTGGATATACTGCAGACGCAAGAAGAGAAAGGAACTGAGTCACTACACAGCTTCATTTGCATACACACCCTCAGGTAGACTCCCCCCCCCCCAAAAAAAAAACAACAACCAAAATGAAGATGTTTGAGATACTTAGCTAACCTAAATAACTAGCTAACCTTAAGAAGAGTTTATTGTCTTGCCTCTATCCCTCCAACAGTTGGCTTTCCTCATGGAGAAGGCTCGGGACTAAATGGAAGGCAAGTGACTCAGTACATAGTTAAGAATGTAAAGAATGCAAGAACAGAGTACCAAGGAGATACTGGCCTGCATTTGAATGACCTCCCTCTTTCTTATTTCCAGGCCTGGTGTGTTGGGTTCTAACATAGGGAACTACCCCTGGCTGGCTGATTCATGGCCCACTACAAATCTTGTTCATAATGGCAAAGAATCAGCCAACTGCTGTACTTCCAAACCTGACACAGCAGAGCGATACTACAGCGGTAAGCAAAGGCACCTTCAGAGATCACTGTACATCAGTACAATAACAGGCATCTACTGATAGCCCAAGGCACATGATAAAGTCTTTGGTTTTGATAAGTCAACATGAAACATCTCCTGGCTCTGTGCATTAGTGTTTGTTGATACTTCTCCCCAAGTTTAATTTGAGATCATCTCTAATCCATTTCTAATCCCTGCTCTTACAGAGGCTGGGATTTCTAACTACCTGAACCAGACTGAGAAGTATAGCACTGGCTCCAACGAGGGCCCCATCTATAGCACCATCGACCCCGCCGCTGAAGACCTGCGCAGCTTTACGGCCCAGTACTCCCAGCACACCACACCTTACGCCAGCACTCCCATCATGCCTTTCACTAACCAGGTGCCCTGCAGCCCCGACCAGGATGGTGGCCACTGGATTAACCAACCAGGGACCTCAAACGTGCAGTATGCCCAGCCGGACCGCTCCAAGGCTGATAACGGTATAGGTTAAGAGACCTTAAAAGTTCCTTTCGCTCCCATCCAATTGATATGTTGATTGATACGTTGATTGCATTTTCTGTGTCGGATCTGTGCTGGATCTGTTTTGATGTGACGTGCTTTCGAAACACCTGCCATTGTTTCTCCTGTTTGATGGGCGAAAAATGCCATCAAACACCAAAACACCATTATTTTCTTGACGGCGCCTCTCCAACCTCTCTGTAGCTAAGCAGTCAAAGCAGAAGTCAATGGGGAAGGCAGTGAAGACTCCATCTTTGAACTGGACGGAGCCGTCGCCCCCCCCACCCTCCCTTGGAGAGTTAGAGCACTGTGAAGATGAGGACGAAGATGAAGACGAACACATCGAGGAAATGGGGTAAGCTCCATTATGATCATGTCTTATGTGCTTGCCACGAACAAACACACAATCATTCTTTTTTCCATTACAGATCTCGTCTTAAGTCTTAAGTTTCCTCTTGGAGTAAATTATCATATAAATATGTATTCACACATAGCACGCTATTTAACCAAGGCTTAAGCTACTGCAAGCCAAGGAATCTTGTGCCCAGAGTTTAGAAATGGATTTTTGGGGTATAATGACTGCACTACAGTGTTCTTAAATTACTTCTGCACAGGGTTTTGCTTAATATGGACAATTCTTTTTCAAACTGCATTTCCATGGGTGCTTTGAATTTTGACATTCAAATATAATGCTTATCGAATTTGCAGGGGCCAGTGTGTCAGCCGGCTGAAAACGTATGAGAAGACAGCCTATAATATGCTGACGTGGCCTCAGAAAGCCTCTAATGTTCCATGCCTATTCCAGGAAAGGCTGCTCCATTAGCCGTGCTGCTGGTGTGTGTTATTGGCCCTGACAGGGCTCTCTTTGGCAGCTAACAACATTAGCAACATGCTGGCCGCTGCTCTGGCCTGCGGCCTGTTCCCTAAGCAAGGAGCATAGCATGGGTCTAAGGCTTCGAGGCCCCTGTTTCTTCCTTACCCAATATCGCATTACACTGCCGTTAGCTGGCAGAGGGACTCATGCCAGTCCCTGAGCGGCATGAACGCAGGCACTGTGTGTGTGTGTGTGTGTGTGTGTGTGTGTGTGCGCTGTGTGTGCGCTGTGTGTGCGCGTGAGTGGTGACAGGTTAAACACATAATCATCGCTCTTGCTGCCACTCTACCTGAATGGCTGCCCAAAGGGCCCGTGGAGGAAGTGAGGCGTATGACTTGTAGCCGTTAAGCGGGCCTGGCTCGCTCATCCACAAGGGCAAGATGAGCAGCGCTGATAGCGCAGACACCGGCCCCTATCCTTCTCCTTCCAGCAGGCCAGCGGTAATGTCATTAGCTAGCAGCAGGTACAGACCTTCTCATGTTCTTCCCCCTGAGCAGAACAGGATCATTCAGCATGTTAGCACGCACAGCTGCCCGGCCGCCCGGCCAAACTCAATTTCCATTACTAGCCTACAGTGAAGTTCTCCAATTTGCGATGAACTTGAGGATAAACGGCGATGACCTTTGCTTGAGCCCTCTGGTACTTTCAGAGGAGCTTGGTCCTGGTTATTGCATTACCACCAAAGCTTTTCTCATTCCCTTCATTTGGACTGTTAACCTCGTAGCTCTGGCACACAACAGTTTAGCAGCACAGTTCAAATTCCTGCCACGCCTGCAAAGCTAGCTCCCTTTTCAACCCAAGTCTTTCACTATCAAAGCTCCACGGAGTGGTATGTGAACACCTCAGGGTGCAGCACTGATTGTCACTCAGAAAGGCTCAGTATTAAGTCGTCATCATTTCTCTCCGACATGGACTGCTCTTTGCTGAAGCCCCAAACCGCGTAGTTAGCCAGGGGCCATGGATGCCTCCTCCATCTGCTCTGGCAGATTGGAAAGTGATACGCAGGCCAGTCGTCGAACAGACAAAGGTGACATACCACGGCACTTAACTTCAACCAAAAGTATAGCAATGGAGTGTTAAATATCATTCATGAAATCAGTTGTATAAGTGTTTAACTAAACACATTTGTTACCGCTGTCCAAAAAAAAAAGGCTGAAAATGAGTGTGAAGAGTGTGTCAACAGAGTGTGAAGTGTGTCAACAGAGTGTGTAGAGTGTGTCTACAGAGTGTGTAGAGTGTGTCTACAGAGTGTGTAGAGTGTGTCTACAGAGTGTGACACTAATATTTCGCTACCCTTCCTCTCTCTCCGTGGGTATCCAGTTCTGATGAGGAGGACTGGTGTCCACCACTCCCAGAGAGGACCTACCTCATGGATGGAGTATCGGAGGATGAGCCACTGCCCCCTCCCAGAGGAGAGGCCGCTTCCCCAACCAATTCCTACAGCCACCAGTCGACAGCTACCCTCACGCCCTCGCCCAGGGAAGACACTGCGCGACTGCCCCACCCGGAACAGACCCAGGCAGGACGGTGAGGACGCTTTCTTCTAACCAAACTAAAAATGGAAGGTTTGCTAACTGGAAGAAACCATACAAACGTGGCCCTGGCAAGATATTGCGGGTGTCAGACCGAAGACGTGCTCTTCACCTCCCCGCATCTATATATCACAGCGGCCTGTAGAGAATTCGTTACCCGTCACCCCACCATGACACAGCAATACATTTGTTTTCTTTCTCTCTGGAGGTGTTTTCACCACTTGCTCCTTTGTTCCTGCCTAGGAGACATGTGCCTTATGAATAATTGATCCCTCAGCCAGTTCCTGTTTTTTATAGCTGCTGTGTCCTACTGTGAAACACAGGCTTTCTGACAACACTGTTGTGAAGTTTCTCGGCAGGTGGAAGTCTGCATCAAAACAGAGCATGTAAGGGCTGCGTGAGCCCGAGTGACGCATAACTGATGTCTGTTTGTGCAGTCATTGCTGAGCTGTAATTGAGCAGTCATATTTGATGTTGACAGACGGTTGCCGTGTGGACCAGTGCCCATTCCCCGGGCTCCCAGCCCCCCCCTTACGCAGACCAATCAGAACCTGTCAGCCAATTCAGAGGTTCCCGAGAGCAGTACACCACAGCGCTCCACACACAGACGGGATGTGAGCCAAGGAACGGGACAGAGTGCAGACAATGTTAACACACCAGGTGTGTGTTGTGCATGTGTGTGCGTGTGTGTGTGTGTGTGTGTGTGTGTGTGTGTGTGTGTTTGTGTGTGCGCATGCACTTGTAAAACATCTTTGCTTTATTGCTTTTTGGGGCTATGACAATAAAACCCCAAAGATCAGTGTGTGTTCAATGCTTAGGTCAGTATCAAAATCCCATTCCATAGTGCGAGCGAGAACATCTGTAGGGGATGTGCAGACCCCTCCCACCCAGAAGGCCAGGATGAAAAAGAAGACCTCAAAGAGTGGCCAGTACCGCAGAGACATCATTCAAGGAGGTGAGAGCACCTATTTTTTGTGTAATCTTCTTGTGTGTGTGTGTGTGTGTGTGTGTGTGTGTGTGTGTGTGTGTGTGTGTGTGTGTGTGTGTGTGTGTAACACATTGGTCATCCTTCATGAGCTTGTATATTTTGATGTAGCTATGAGCTCATGTCCGACCACTCAGTTTTGCTAACGCGGAGCTCTTATCTCGCCAGATCTGCCCCCTCCTCCCGAACCCCCACCTGAGGATGAGTCAGGCCTAGAGAGAGGGCAGACAGCCCCAGACAGGGAGGGGGGCTACATGTCCTCCATGGAGAGAAGAGAGCACAGCACACCCAACCGCAAGATCTCAGCTCAGAGAAAGAAGGATGGTGAGAAGACCGATTGCACAGACACGCTCCATCTGTACACCATGGCCATGCACTGCATGTTTGCTGGACACACTGATTTACACAGTGCATATGCAGCACACAGAGGCTCAGATATTCCCAGGGAAAAATCCATTTTGACTTAAATTTTTTGTCTTCCATCAAAAACTTGAATAGCTAAAGCTAATGAATAGAGTTGCTATGTAAATCTCCCCTTTTCCTTATTGTCCAAAGCTCAATGCTTTAGAACTGATTGATGAGTTAAATGTGTCACTCCACAGATGATGACTTGATTCCTTACCACAAGCCCAACTTCCTGCCACGTGGTCAGATGTCCAGCAACTGCTCCACAACAGGAAGCTCTTCATCACGAGGATCAACAGGATCTCGAGGTCACGGAAACAGCCGGAAAAGAAATGATGTAAGAAATTGACCTGAAGATTACATCACAAAGAATTTAAGCATTCTATAGCAACCTGAGACTTAGGATTCTGAGATAGACTTGTTTTCTGTGCAATATACAGTGGTGTGAAAAAGTGTTTGCTCCCTTCCTGATATCTTATTTTTTTGCATGTTTGTCACACTTAAATGTTTCAGATCATCAAACAAATGTGTGAAAAAGTGATTGCGCCACCTGTTAAAACATAAATTAACTGTGGTTTATCATATCTTTGGAAAGCTGAGTTTAATTTCTCTAGCTACACCCAGGCCTGATTAATGCCATACATGTTTTCAATCAAGAAATAACTTAAATAGAACCTGCCTGACAAAGTGAAGTAGACCAAAAGATCCTCAAAATCTAGACAGCATGCTGCGATCCAAAGAAATTCAGGAACAAATGAGATACAAAGTAATGGAGATCTATCAGTCTGGAAAAGGTTATAAGGCCATTTCTAAATCATTGGGACTCCAGCAAACCACAGTGAGCCATTATCCCCAAATGGCAAAAACATGGAACAGTAGTGAACCTTCCCAGGAGTGGCTGGCTGACCAAAACTACCCCCAGATTGCAGCGACGACTCATCCAAGGGGTCACAAAAGACCCCACAACAACATCCAAAGAACTGCAGGCCTCATTTGCCTCAGTTAAGGTCAGTAGTTCATGACTCCACCATCAGAAAGAGACGGGGCAAAAATGGCCTGCATGGCAGAGTTCCAAGGCAAAAACCACTGCTGAGCAAAAAGAACATAAAGGCTCATCTCAGTTTTGCCAGAAAAGACCTTGATGATCCCCAAGACTTTTGGAAAATACTCTGTGGACTGACAAGACAAAAGTCCCATTACATCTGGTGTAAAAGTAACACAGCATTTCAGAAATGTAACATCATACCAACTGTAAAATATGTTGGTGGTAGTGTGATTTTTTTTGCTGCTTCAGGACCTGGAAGACTTGCTGTAGTAAATAGAACCATGAATTTTGCTGTCTACCAAAAAATCCTGAAGGAGAATGTCCGGCCATCTGTTTGTTACCTCAAGCTGAAGCTCACTTGGGTTCTGCAGCAGGACAATGATCCAAAACACACCAGCAAGTCCACCTCTGAATGGCTTAAGAAAAACAAAATGAAGACTTTGGAGTGGCCTAGTCAAAGTCCTCACCTGAGTCAGATTGAGATATTGTGGCATGACCTTAAAAAGGCGGTTCATGCTTGAAAACCCTCCAATGTGGCCGAATTACTACAGTTCTGCCAAGATGAGTGGGCAGAAATTCCTCCACAGCACTGTAAAAGACTCATTGCCAGTTATCACAAATGCTTGATTGCAGTTGTTGCTGCTAAGGGTGGCCCAACCACCCTTATTAGGTTATTAGGTTTAGGGGGCAATCACTCTTTCACACAGGGCCATGTAGCTTTGGATTTTTTTTCCCTTAATAATAAAAACCTAAATTTAAAAATTGTATTTTGTGTTTACCTGTGTTATCTTTGTCTAATATTTAAATTTGTTTGATGATCTGAAACATTTAAGTGTGACAAGCATGCAAAAAATAAGATATCAGGAAGAGGGCAAACACTTTTTCAGACCACTGTAAGTTTACGGCCATGGTCTCTCTTGACTAGCTCTCGGACAAATTCATCGGTGAAGCTTGCAACACTCAGAAATTATCCTGAACACTGTAGCCTCCTTGCAGGAACTGCCCTCTCCCCAACCCTATTTCTAATCATGAACCCTTCTCACAGATGAAAACACTCAGTAAATGCTCCTTTTTTGTTCTTGGGATGGAGACAGAATTGGCTGAGATTTCTAAAAGTTTCTATCTGAGTGTAGTGTGGAGCTCTTAGTACAGTAAAGGGCCTCTGCATATGCAGCAGGTAAGGTCTGATAGTTCAATCAGTCAATAGTTCCTTCCAACCATTTATGAAAAACTACATTAGACATGCAAGTGATTTAGACCATCTATGCTTGTTTCTCTAAAAGCCTTGATTTATCGTTTCAGGTCTGTTGCACTTTTCAGTACATTCAGAACATTATTATTTTATTATTACTTTTTGTGAAAAATGTATGACATAAGCTTTGCTATAAAGAAAATGGTAACACTTATAGTGCTTTCATTAATATTTAAGTAATTATTATCTTAGCAAAAAGTAATCAATTATTACAGTATACTGTTGTTTTCATGAATCTGACTACTAGTTAGTTGACTAAATTGTTTACTCAAATTTGTTACTAAATCCTGCCACTTTACTGACTAGATTATTGTAGTGAGGAGTAATTAGTGAAGTTTACTCCTGTTACTGTCAGGTTACTAGCTATTTAGGTATTAATTAGTAAATGACATTATAAAATCAAAGATCCTGGCAAACTCTATGTCTCTGTGCCATATTAATGCTGTAGAATGAGGTCTGTGCTGAGCTTTGATCAGCAGTACAGAGTCCCAGGCTAGCCAGACGACGCACCCTCTCACCTATCACAGTCACCAAAGCAAAAGAGTCCCAACATGGGGAGAAAGGGTGTGCACCCATCCTCAATCACAGACCCCTCTGTCTTCAGATCTCACCCCTGCTCAAGTTACCCCTCTGGGAACTTTAAAAGCAGGTCACACAAAAGAGGCCAGTGTGTTCCTGGGGGAGGGAGTTTTGGGTTACCCCCTTTCTCAGTGCTGTCTCACCAGCCGGACAGAGCGCGTGGAAATGTGCCGGGTAGCTTTGGGGAATGGACCCTGCAGGACTCCAAGAAGCAGGCTGAGCTTTACGGTCTTGGATTTTCTCAGCTCATACACTGATCTGTCCCTCCAGATATGTGCTGAAGTAAATAATCCATGAAGACTCAACTCAGCTGCTTCTCCCGTGCTTCCCATTGAGTTTGCAGTACAAAAGAAGATTAGAGCCAAAATTAAAAAATTTTTGTGCAAGGCCATTTTATCAGTGTGTATTTTGCGATGTAAAAATTATATTACTACTTAATCCAAATCTTTAATCTGCTTCAATTTTTGTTCTTCTCAGGAGATGAGATAAGGGAATGCTGATAGTTGGGGAAAAAAAGATCTTCAACAAACATCTTTGAGTTTCTTCAGTGTACTCTCTGCCTAGTAAAAAACAGATCTGTAGAGAGCGGAATGAGTACTCAGACCTATTGTCTGCCTCACCACACGCAAATCACGGACTTTTCATTATGTTGTTGTTGTTGTTATTATTATTATTATTATTGTTATTATTATTATTATTATTGTTATTGTTATTGTTATTTATGACTCTCATGGGGCCATTTTAAATCTCATTGTCACTGTAAATATTTTTTTTCTTTAAGGTTTTTACATGGGGTCCAGATACAGGGAAAGAAGAAATATATTGTATTTATAAGAAAAGAAGTAAAACACGCTAAAAGGTCCAATATAAAAGAACATTACTGTCTGAATGTGCCAATCTCTTTTTGTACAAATGTATACAGTACTTTTGAATGCATAAATAATATTGCACTCTTGTTGTGTTGGAGAGCAACAGAAAATACAAAGCACAACGTGTGTTGTCAACCAGCCAGCAAGGCAATCTGGACCTGTGCCAGCCCAGGAACCTGCTAGCTTTGACTCCCCCCACCACTGGAGTAGGTGACTGCTGTGGTCAGAAGAGAACGTGGAACAAGTTTGTCCTTTGATATCCATTACGGAAGACTGTACCCATAGGACTTTTTTTTTTGTTGTTGTTTTTTGAACGCGTGCTTTGAAGACAGTGTGAAAATGTGTTCTGAACATCAACAAAAAAAACAAAACAAAGCTATCCGTTCCAGTGGCTAACTTTTTGGTAGTCCTTGTTGTTTTGTAAAAATGAAATAAAAAAAATAAAAAAACATGAACCATGTACAGCGTGCGCTTCCGTAAAAGAATTTTGGTTGGTTTTATTTTTGCTTGTTTTGTATTCAGAGCACATTTTTGGAGAATATTTGCACAAAAAGGCAGGGAAGAACATGTCTATATTGACAGAGGTTACATGGAGAGAAAGGGAAGACAAGCAATGAGTGAACGTTTAAAAGCACAGAGAGGAGAATTCAACTGGAGGGTATGAGAGATGCTATCCCGGGGTGACGGGTTCAGTGTAATACAGAGTGAAGGGAGAGAACCCTCTCACGGCAGCTGGTTATTACGTTTAATGCTCTTTTAAGATTCCTAGACTACGAGTTATAAATTCAGTACTTAAAAAAATTCTTGTTTGCTTCTTGAGCTGTTTGGATAAGTCAGTTTCCTTCCCTGATGTGCCTGAGAGCTAACGGCTGCAATGTGAGGCATGTCTGAGACTCTCAGTGATTCTCTTTACCTTACCTATCGGTCACTGGCCATCATGGCACATGGGTAGGCAGATCAGACAAAGTGTTGACCTTTAGAAACTTATTTCAGATTCATGCACACATACACAAATATACACACACACACACACACACACACACACACACACAGAGACTCCTCCCTGGCCATAAATCACAAGCTCATTCATTAGTTGTGCGTCAGGGCGATCCGCCCATCAGGGCCAGAGGGGAGAAGAGAGCAGTCAAAATACAGCTCCCCAATTTCCATGTTAATTACCCAGCCGAGAGATAGATGCTTTTGACTTTATTGTTCATTTAATGTATGCAAAGTGCATGCGATTGCGGCATTAACATTAAGAAGAGCTTGTTCCAGCAGCATAGTAATACACACATTTTGACATTTGGCTAGTTTTATGATAAACAATGGGTTAAATCAATGAGCGTTCCAGGGCCGTTCCAGGAGCGTTCAACTGCACAGCTGCAGGAGTGCTGGTTGCAGGGGGAGAAATTGAGAGGCACATTTAGCCTGCTCAGCCAGACTGAACAAATAAATCTACAGTGATCCAACAAGTCTACTCCCAGCCTTTGTGTTATGCAACCTGTCTCCAGTTCTAGAATTCTCATTTATCAGATCACTTAATGGGTGTACCAGAGTTTCCAAACTGCACACAATTCTGGATTTGTATCATTCTTGAGTTCTAGCTGGTCACTGCAGCTGTGGGAGGTCTAGCGTTAGAGCCAAGGCTTTAGAAGGACACTTGAGTTTAATCCTTCCCAGGGCAGACGAGGGTCAGCGAGGTCCGCCAGACGGCTGCATCTCACGGGCTCTCTGACCCGCGTTGTCCATCACCCCCACGATGGATAGCTCCCACTGGGTACCCCCCCCCCCCCCGAGCCCACGCTCAACTGGACGCAACTCTGCAGAGAGGAGCTTCATTTTAATTTAAGGAGGTGCCAGATACAGAGACAGGAGATGATTGCACAGGTGTTGCACAATAATGACCATTTAGCTTCGGATTCAGGTTATTACATTGTCCATGTGTGCGGTATTCATGATGAGCCAGTTCCCCCAAACTCAAGTTTGCAGCTGTGTCTACATAAATGATCATGTGTGCTTCTACATTTTCAAAATGAGATATCTGAAAATAAGTCTTTACAATATCTTTTTCCATCAGAGGCTCTGTGTCAGACTGAAAAAATCGTATGCAAAGGATTTAAGAGGTCAAACAATTTTTTTCATGCAGTATAATCCCAGAGGACTAATGGTTCTGCTATTGTGTGTGTGTGTGTGTGTGTGTGAGTGTGAGAGAGATGCATTAAGAAACTGTTGCATGGCAAAGTGGGTCAATGGATTACCAGCAGGCTATAAAAAGATGCCTTTTTAGCCAAATTTGCACAGTACCACAGCTCCTCATGGTGCGTGTGTGTGTGTGTGTGGGGGGGGGGGGGCTGTCATTCTGTGCCAAGCATATGGCCATGAGTAGTGAATGAGAGCGACAGAAGATAATCCCTCAGTAGTCATGGCACGGTCACTTGTGTGTGTACTGTATGTGTCAGGCATGTGCCAGTGTTGTATGAGCTGATGCTGGTTGTTTGTAAGAAGGATTAGAGTCCTGTAATAATATTCACTGCTTCTAAACTCAGCCCACACACTCTCAAACTCAAATAATCAGCCCGAAACACCTCACAACTGCACACACATGGGGTTCGCAGGACAAGCAAACTCTTGCTTGATAAGAGAACACAGCCAGCCTTGCTATCACTGATGCACAGTTTATTTGTATTACCAAAGGCTTTAGCAGGAGCAGAATTAGTAAACATATGTAAAGTAACATTTTAGTAAGGCAACCTATAAAATTCATAACAAAACACAAGTAATATTAATGTAATTAAGAAAAGAGTTGGGATACTGTTCTATCCTTAGTTTTACCAATTCTATTAACTTGCTCTCATTTTGCATCAAATCTCAACTGATGTCCATGTTTCATCCATGCTTATGAAAAAAACCTGTATAATAGTTCCTGTGCTTTTCAGATGGCTATTACATAACAGTATGCATGATACTGCTCATTAAATAAAAGCAACCTATTTACATGTAATTTCAGAATACCAGTTTATAGTATAGTGCTTTTCATTTCAGCATGAATAACGCACCGCAAAAACCTTGCAACTCACATTCGTTACGTTTACTAAACCTTCTTAAAAAGTTTTCATGACCACAATTCAAGTCAGATAGAGAAGCTGCCAAAAGGGATTTTGGGAACCTTAGTCCCAAAAAAAGCCTGAGTCTGAGGAATTCTGGGAAAGGCAGGGCCAGTGTGCCCTGCGTGTAGGGCGCTGTTGTGTCAGAGCTGAGAGGCAAGCTGGATCACCGCTGTGAGGCTGTGTTGTAAATGCTCGGCCGGCTGTGTGGCAGCTCTCCCCAGGACTCAGCACTGCCGCGGCGGGGAGAGACTGCGGGTCCTCTGGTCTCTTTGGAGGATCGGAGCTGGGCCTCCATCTCCTCCACCCAGGACATACTCCAGTCCCACACGGGCAGGGGGTCCACCTCCCCGAAACAGTCCCGCGTTGGGAACCGCATGCTCAGGGGAGACGCCGGCGGAGAGAAATCTGGTGTCAGAAATACACACACACAAACACACACACACACACGCGTGCACACACAAACACACACATGCGTGCACACACGCACGCACGCACACACAAACACACACACATGCGTGCACACACGCATACACACACACACAAACACACGCGCGCACACACACACACACACACACGCACACACACACACACACACACACACACACACACACACACACACACGCACACACACACACACACACACACGCACGGCATAACTTACCGAAAGCCTAGATAAAAGTAACATGCAAACATCAGTGCCACCACTGCATGTCTAACCTGCATCCATAAGGAGAAAGAGTCCTAAACATTTTAAGGGATTAACCAAACCATCAATATCTCGTTCCCCTAAAACATGACTCTCTGTGCCATTTAATTTCACTGGCTGTACTCACTTGGAGAAGGGAAAAAGAAAAACAATTTGGCAAATGGGGGACAGCAAGAAGTTAGACCCCTTCGAGAAGGGTGATTGATTTGGTGGTACAACAACAAGCAGAGGTTAGTAGCGAGCTCAATTTACCCCCATTCTTCACATAACCTCCTCTCTATATATCCTCCATCTCTAGTGTTAAGATGCAGTCTAAATGACTACCTGTCTAATTAGCTATTTAATCTCTCCGACGGTACTGCTTGCTCTACTGATTCGGAGGTGATGTAAGAACCTGTCCATAAACTATGCTCACTGTGGATTAATGGAAGGCAGGTGTGTGGAGGCTTTGGTAGTAATAACTGTAATGATGTCAGAAGTAACTGCATATCGTAGCAGAGTTTGCAATAAAACATGCAAAAAGGTGAGGACGCTTCTGCGCTGACACTATAGAGCAACACAAACGTCTTGAAATGACCTCGCGTACCCATGAATAACACAAAAAATGATAAGACCTCGCCATCTAGTGGACACTGAAGCCAATTGCTATTTTCTAGTATAATTTTTACATTGTACCATTAGGACTGATTATCGCCGTTTACATAGCAGGGCTATGGAAGCACGTGCTCAACACTGTATACGAGCCATACTGTTGCTAATGCTCCCATGCTGTCATTCCTGGTCTGGTCAAGTTCTACCCTGGCTACCGTTCAATGCACAGTCTTGCTCTGGTTTACACTGCAATTGCGTCCAAGCATTTTTGTTTTTAATAGCCTTACCTTAAGCCTTCCTGGTTTTGACAGTAGCCTGTTTATGTGTTTACTCCTCTGAGTCTAGACCAGTTTGTTTAATGTTTCTGCCTTAGGAAAGGCTCTTGTGAACTTTACTAAATTAAGGTTCACAACAGCCTTGTCCTCTTTGGGCCAAACCTGACTGATTCTTATTCTGTTTTTATTTTTTCAGCAACGGGCATATAACTACTGGCACTGCACTGATCAATTGCAATTTGTTACTGCCCTGTTAATTTGAAAATGGAGCTGTTACGTTCCAGGTGGCCTTGCTGCAGTTAATGGATCACTGTGACTCATTTGGATATTGAGAGTCTTTCCTTACACACAGAGAGCGATTTAGAGGAAATGTACAGTAATAGATGGTCTCCTGCCTGATAAAGTCCCACACATGGACTCTCCCGTCATGGCCAGGACGCGGGCGAAGTTTGCGTCATTCAGGAACGAGCCATCTGAAGAGCTGATGATGCTCGCCCGCGCACTCGGCATGTTTCCCTCGGAGACGGAGCCCCACCCGTTCCATAGTGAGCCCTCCCATTCGCTGTAGCAGGAGGAGGGCGTGCTCCTCAGCGCAATCCTCCTGCGTCCCGTCGGCCGAGACTCCTGCTCATCATCCACGTCTCCCACTTCCCGGTCAAAGGGCCCACAGATGTAGCCAAAAGTGGGTGTGGGGGAGAACGTCCGAGACAAAGAGGGAGACTTCTCAGACAGGCTGCTGATGAGGAAGACACATTAGATCTGGTGAACATCTGGCGATTCGCCCGGTTGATTAGATCATTCGCAGCTGCTGTTTTCAAAGCATTACGCACGAATGCCTAATATTTAATTAACAGACCACTTTCTGACCTGCACAGTTCAGCGTACATTTCACTTCCTTCATTAATGCATAAATGCTTTCAATCAGCTGCCACAGGCAGTTCTTGATATCATCTAACAGGCCTCACACCAACTGTCATGCTGCACTAAAAAGCACTCAAAGCTCCCTTTATAAATTCCTTCTTATCCTCTGTCTCCTTCCCTTTCACTCAAGAGTGGATCAAAGAGATGAAATGGATAATTAGGAATTAGATATGGACGGATGGAAAAATCATAAGGCATGTCCGTCTGTGGGCGTGCAAGTCCCTCACCCATGTCTGTGCTGTTTGGGGCTGAGCTCTAGACAGTGCTGGCGGGCCTGCATGCCAGGCGTGGAGTCCTGGTGGCCATCCGTGGACATGCAGAAGGAGGCGGTGGACAGCTGGCTGCAGGAGGTGCTGCGCTGGGATGGGCAACCTGTCGCCATGGTGCCCTGGCCCTGCAGAACCGACGCGGTGCACACGGACTGCAGAGAGCCGGCGTCCACCGTCAGCCTGGTGGACCGGCTGGACCTGTGAAAAGGGTAATGTCATCACACACTGACATGACACTTTACCCAGTTGATCCAGTCAGGATCCAGTATCCAGGCTTGGGCGATGGTCCAGAGTCAAGATCAAGCACGTTAACATGCTGTTTGTGGACACAATCATTTTGTTTCAGAGGTGGTATTGTACTGCCATGTAGTGCTCCCTAACTCATTTCCCTTGTCTCCAGTTGTAACGTTTGCCCTTAAGGACAAGCTGGCCTCAGTCTCTGTGAATACAGTCTGCATTTTAAACGTATAGCCTTTAATGCTATTTAACAAGCCAAATCAGTACCGCTCCCCACCCTGTTCATTACACGGGCCACGAGATGAACGGACGTCCGGGTACAGAGTGCCGGGGGGAGAGGAATTATGTCTTCCTCTCCCATTAATGCCTGATGGCAGGACCTGGCTCCATAATCCAGGGATCTGAACACATCAGTGTTCAGACAGCTCCATGGGGAGTTGTAGGGCAGCTATAATAACTCCCACTGATGTAACCTGTGAAAGAGTGCTGAGGCATCTGAGCAATGAGAAACCTTTGTACTACCGCCATGGTGTGGAAACGCAGAGTCAACCGTGATAGACTCCTCGTTCTGGCCGTCCCCAAGGGACTCCGGAACTCCACGGTGAATAGCTGACTGAGAATTTTCTAATTCTACCTTCCTGCTGTTGCAGCACTGGTTCAGTCAGCCTGTGGGGAACCAATGTGATGCAATGCAGAAGAAAGTGCAGAGGTGCTGATCGGTCGCCTTAGTTACCCCTCCTCGGAGCTGACACTCTGGCTGTCATCCCCGGGCAGTGGGGGCCGGCTGGGCAGCATATCCACCAGGTGCAGAGAGGCCGAGTAGTGGAGGATTCTGGGAGATCCGAAAGGCTTGGGCCGCTCTGACACCCCACCTATAGTGCAGAGGGGAAATCAGCTAATCTTTTACTCTACTTTGTTTAACAGGTAGTTAATCAAAAAGGCATGATATGATTAAATATATCAACCAGCTGCTTGTTAGAATGGAAATCAAATACAATAATTCGGGCACTAATGTTCTGCATACAGGTAAGAATTGCACAAGAATAGATTACTTATTTTGTCAGGGACCTTCTACAAAATGAGTAAAGATGTTTTGCACCAGAGCTAGCTAACTACTTAATTTCCATGTGCAGTCCCTGGCCTGGTAAATATATTACTAATACAAAAAACACAGAAAATACAATACAAACTACAAAAGCAATGCAATACAACCTACGATCAGTTAAGCAGATCGCTATAACTCAACATGAGCACACAAATAATGGTCCGTTTATATTAATGCAAATATGATTGGCTACGTCAAATACATTTTTCATTTAATGAGAGAACGTATAAAAACCCATTTTCAATTCAGTGTGGAGTGCATTCCATTGTTTCATGACTTTAATTGAAAAGGCAGATTGTGCAAAAGTGGTAGCTCGTAGAGGAATACAACACTGCCCCCTGTAGGCTGCACAGACACTCAGCATGGGGGTGCATGATATGCATTCATATACATAAATAGATAAATAATTTGATCATTATATTAGATTGTTTGTCATACATTTATAGATTATATGACAGTGATGAAATTGTTCTGCTGTCCTCCAAAAAATGTTGATAGCTTGTCTGTTAAGTGATTCACGCTGCTTTACTGAGGCCAGCAGGACATACAGTAAACAAAATGAGAAGATCCAGGAGTGAATTCCTAATGTTTCTAAAATTAAACAACTTTTTTTGTATGACTCATATTTTTATGTTTCTTGAAACCAAGAGTAAGATCCAGAACAATACCTAAATATCTATTATTTATCAAACTGTCATGATAATCCAACTGTGTTTATTAGTGAAATACATTGTGACCTTTTACGCTACATTCAAAGTTAATCTAGAGCCACGTTACACCTTTTTCTTTTGCTTGTGATAGTTTAGTAGCATCGTATCTATGTGCGCAGTTCCATAGCTAATCCATAGCGAGCATGTACCTGGGTGATGGTTCAGCCTGTGCCCGTGGTTGGTAGTGGCGCTGTGTACCACTAAGGCCTGCTGATGCATGGGCACCTGCGGAGCACTGTTCACTGCATGCAGCTCTAGAGAGAGAGAGCGAGAGGGAGAGAGAGAGAGAGAGCGATAGAGAGAGAGAGAGAGAGAGAGAGAGAGAGGGAGAGAGAGGGAGAGAGAGTGAGAGAGAGAGTGAGAGAGGGAGAGAGAGAGAGAGAGTGAGAGAGGGAGAGAGGGAGAGGGAGCAAGAGAGAGAGAGAGAGAGAGGGAGAGAGAGAGAGTGAGAGAAAGAGAGAGGGAGAGGGAGAGAGAGTGAGAGAGAGGGAGAGAGAGGGAGAGAGAGAGAGAGAGAGTGAGAGAGAGAGAGAGAGAGAGAGAGTGAGAGGGAGCAAGAGAGAGAGAGAGAGAGAGGGAGAGAGAGAGAGTGAGAGAAAGAGAGAGGGAGAGGGAGAGAGAGTGAGAGAGAGGGAGAGAGAGGGAGAGGGAGAGGGAGAGGGAGAGTGAGAGAGGGAGAGAGAGAGAGAGAGAGAGGGAGCGAGAGAGTGAGAGAAAGAGAGAGGGAGAGAGAGAGTGAGAGAGAGGGAGAGGGAGAGAGAGAGAGAGGGAGAGGGAGAGAGAGAGTGAGAGAGAGTGAGAGAGGGAGCGAGAGAGTGAGAGAAAGAGAGAGGGAGAGAGAGAGTGAGAGAGAGTGAGAGAGAGGGAGAGGGAGAGAGAGAGAGAGGGAGAGGGAGAGAGAGAGTGAGAGAGAGGGAGAGGGAGAGAGAGAGAGAGGGAGAGGGAGAGAGAGAGTGAGAGAGAGTGAGAGAGAGGGAGAGGGAGAGAGAGAGAGAGGGAGAGGGAGAGAGAGCAAAGGACAAACAGGCATACATAACACTTTTATGAAAAGTAATGTGTTCATGTGTTTTGTTGACGCTTATAGCTTCTTTCACCTCGCTTGCAGTTCTTCTCCCAGGATTCCTTTAAAATGCCCATATTGGGCTGCGCCGGGAGAGCCCGTTTCCATGGCACCACTGGCCCCATCCTGGTGACTGGTGCCTTGGCAACAGGCTGAGAGATGCATACAGTCTCTGCGCTCTGAGGTTGCATGCTGTGGTGGGCCATTTTGGGGCATCGAGTTGGACTGTTAAACGTCTTCAGGCCACTGGTGGTCAGATCCACGTAGAAGGTACCGTAGAGACCACAGTTGTCCTGCACCATAGGAACAGCTAGCTCGGGGGGGCTTGGCTCTTGTCTTGCAGTTATGGGTAAGGCTGTCAAAACATGGCAAGACAGGCAGGACACATTCACATAACACCTCTCATTATCTTCAGTGGTGAGGCCTACAGACATGAACTAAAACCTGTAGAAGGGACTGCAATTCAGAGGACATCTCTGCTGTAACAGAATGACTGACTCAATATCCACATAAAAAGGACATAAAGTAACAGTTGAGGGTTTTGCTTCTAGATTTTATGTTACCCGTTGAAAAGTCACATGGCTAGTCACGTGGCTTGTTACAAAAAGATTAGAAGTAATGTCTAGTAACCACTGTAGGGAAGAAGGACTGCAGGGTACATAAATACTTGGACACTTGCAAACAGGGAAAATTTGACCTTGGGAAGCAGAGGTGAGTGTAGCAATGCCTGTGCTGCTGGAAAGTGGATCGTGGGATTTGACTCACTGGTTCTCCTAAGGTCTACCGTCTCCTGGCTCTGGTACTGCTCGCTGCTAGAGGCAGGCTTCCACACTCCTGAGATCCATGGAGAATCTGGCACTGCCATTCTGGCAAAGAGAACCAGAGTCATTCCACCATTAAAGACCGGCCAAAGGAATTCTGCTTGGCATGCTAATAAGCTTTTAAAACACCAAATTTCCCCATGTCAAAGACCACACAACCAGGTAAAATATTGGCTCTGAAAGTTATCTGATTATATTTTTACCTGTGATTACAAAAAGGAATATGTCTTATGAAAAATAAAGAATACGTATTACCTGTGCTTGATGATGAGGTCCTCATTAGCGAGTTGGTATAAACCTAGAAACAAATTTAAACTTAATCATTTATACTTAAAATATGAATAAAATGCTGTAGTCAAATGCAAATACTGGTGTTAACCTGCTGTTTTGTGATCTCCTCCTCCAAGATTAGCTGATCTGACATGTTTCCGGTAGAGACAAGCAGCTGTAGCCATCAGCACACACCACAAGAGGGCGCCAACAATGCCGATAAATACAGGCTCCCTCATAATCGCCAACACTTCTGAGAGATTCACTGCACTTTTCTGATACGGAGTTGATTCTTCCTTTGATTCTGAAAAAAAGAAATAAAGAAACAATATTGTCAGTATATCCAGTTATATTATTGACAGTATATGTCAGTGTATGCAAGGAGAGATTTGTATGCATGGGTATACCTAAGAGCAGTTTATATGGGCTGCTCTGGGCTCCGACACCTGCCCCGTTGACTGCTGCTACTTGGAGCCAGTAGTGCCTGCCAGTCTGCAGGGGGCTGATCTCCAGGAAATGTGTCCCACTGTTCACCGTCCAGTTCAGGGACTGCTGTTCCTCTTCCTGCATACACCACACCTGAGGACACACAGCACATTGGACACAGACAACAACCAGCACCTCTGAGCTACCAAACAGACAGATCTTGAAATAGGGCTTGCTCTGAGCCATGCCGGAGAGGAACCAGCTGAAGTATCGCTGATGGAATCACGGGATGATGACAGGGTCTCGGTAACCTAAACCACTGAAGTGTACTGACCATGAGCTGCCACCCGGAGCCCAAGGCACAGACCTGAACGACCAGTCTAGCTCTGGCTCTTCATTACCGCCAGCCTCCCATTACAGGATGACAGTCAACACAATAGGACACACATGACTTGTTCAGATTAAAGGTAGGGTTTCTCTGTGCTACCTGAGAAAGACTGTGTGTGTGTATGTGTGCACGCAGGGGTGTTACCTGGTATCCACGAATGATCCCATTGTGAGCCTCGTGAGGTGGGGGCTCCCAGCTCAAGTAAGCTGTGTCATTACGGTCAGCAGGCACGGTTATAGACACGCCCTGAGGAGGTGCGCTGGGGACTGTGGACATCCGGTATAACTATACTGCAGTCAAAACTTTCAGAACCATTCAGCGCTATCCACGCTGTGTAAATAGAACTTAAATATCTTTTCAGCACTGCTGCAAAAGACTACTATCTACTATAACATTCTTTGTCGCTAATGTATTTATTTTTTGTTGCTTTATTTTGTTTTGCTTTTTTTTTAGTTTATTTGCCAACCAGTGACCCATGTCCCGACTGGCGAGGGCGTTCTTGAACGCACCTGTCTCTGGCACTCTCAGGTGCCGAGTGTTGCTCTCTCTGCCGTACAGATCACTCCCGTAGGGCCGCACTTTAAACTCATACATGTAGCCCCTCTTCAGGGGTCCAACGCTGGCCTGCAGGGCGGGCCCGGTCACTTTGTGAGCAGCCCAGTCTGAACTGGCAGGCAGCAGGGAACGGTAGAGCACCTCGAACCCCTCCAGGTAGTGCAGCTGGGGGGACGAAGACTGAAGCTGACAAGGAGAAACAGAGCACGTTAAAGAAATACGTCTCTCCCAAAAAAAAAAGTGTCTGTTGTTTCAGACATCTGTTTATGAATGGAAATCTGAGGGGCTGAATAAATCCAGTTATGGAGTCTTCTGAATTTTATTACGGTAAGATAAAGATAACTCGCAAAATGACAGAAGTTATTGCAGCAATAACTCTATTATTAAGTGCGTTCCTTGCTTTGTGATCAATAACAAAATAGGCTATGCGATGCTATTTTCTCCCTGACCTTCTGGGTTTACAGTCTGTATAGGTGGTCTTTAATCAGTGACCTCTAAACCTGGTGCCAGCTATGTAATGAGGAGCATAGTGTGCAAATGACCTTCCATATGACTTGGGACAGGTTGGTGGCAGTTCTCAGAACAGTGACGTTCTCCAGGGTGATGCGCAGAGCAGACAACTCCCTATGCAGGTCCCTCTGGCTGCTGCTGGTTCCATCTGCAGCACACAGAGCCCAAGCGGGTCCACTAATGTGCTTTCACTATACATACAGGAACGTTGTCAAATGCACCTCATGCATGAAGTTAAGTAAAAACCAGGCTGTCGGCCAGGGTTCATGACAATGATCAATAATCATATTAATCTTTTACCTTCCACAAACAGCTGAGCACTGGCTGTCGCAACACCTACGGCATTGGCCGCAGTGCAGGTGTACCTGCCTGCGTCCTGAAACGTCACATAGTGGATCTGAAGACTGTGGTCTGGATTAACCAAATACCTAACACCGTTATACAAGGTAAAGATAACACTCATAAATAGCTGCACCGTAAAGCTCAACACCAATAGAACATAAAAAATATATGTTTCCTATGGTATTTCAAAAGTCAAGTTCGGATAAAATGCATTGGACTGTGTGGTGCAAATCAGTGTGTGTGTAACTACATGGGCGCATGTTCCTGACCTGCCGTTGGGCAGCGGCCCCTGCGCTCGGCTCCACTCCATGGTGGGCACAGGGTCTCCCTGAGCCTGGCAGAAGAACTGCGCTGACTCGCCCAACCTGACGGAAACATCCAGGGGCTCCAGCAGCACCACAGGCTTCTCTGGAAAGCCCAAACCCAGGCCTTACTAAAGCTCGTGACCCGCACGCATTTTTAAAGAGTGCAGCATATCACATCACTATGAAACTGGCTGAAGTCCTTCATATGCACATGTCATGTACAATTTGCATTAGCCATCCTTCATCTGTAAGCAGGATCTGCCCACAAAAATACTACAGTGTCAAAGGTGATGCTGTCCAGATAACAACCGGTTCACCACACAAATTCCCAGGCATCGGTGGGTAGAGGTAGAGAGTAGAGGGTGGCTAGCAAACTGTACATACCAACAGATGCGTTAGTCTATAATTCTACATCTCTGGCATAATGAAGATGGGTGGGAAAGAAAATTCAAAGGAAGAAACAAACATGAATTTACTATAGCACCCCACCTTTGTGTTTTGAGCAAATAAACACTTCCTGTTCTGATAAACAGCTTTAAACATAAATTCTTGGGCGAACTAAAATATGTGCACAGTACTATATGTGCACCTACAAAACTGGCTAGTGAGACTAGGTATAAGGTAGGTGTTTCTAATACAGTGACTACTGAGTGTAAATAACATGTGAATAAGACTTGAATAATTTTTGATCACAGACACAGTTAGGGCGTCTCTTGAGAAGCTGAGATGTTTGGTTATGTAGTTGGTTATGTATCACTATTAGAAGTATTAATGGGATTATAAAGGACTATAAAGATTAGAATCTGTGGCTTACCCAGGACTGTTAACCTGGCTGCTCTGCTCTCTCTAACAGCTACGATGTTGGAGGCGACACACACGTAAACTCCAGAGTCCTGTTTATGAGCTGGTGCTATTATCAGCTTCCCACTGAGTTCCTGATCATCAAAAAACAGAAAGAAAGAACAGAAGGGGAGATAATCACAGGAATATTAATGCTCCCCTGCACTCCTATCAGAAGCTGATGCGTCAGTCTTCACTCTATTGTTCAGAGGGTATACTAGAGCTTTAGTTTAGCAGCCTTGCTACTACTGAACTGTTTGGTTTTAGCGCCCTCTACTGACAAGCGGCAAAATCTGTCAAGGCCTAACCAAATACGTGCGACGATGCAATGAAACAAACTTGGGAAACAGCTGGTAGCAAAAAATCCTAAAATTTAACACAACAAAAATGTGGATCACTGCAGTTATAGTAATGTAAATGTAATAATATAGAATTCTCACAGTGTAATGTTCATCTGAGCTGTTGATGAGGACGCCATCTTTCCTCCAGGTGACGTTGGGCTCAGGGTATCCTATAGGCGAGCTACAGTTCATCACGGCCACCTCACCCAGGGCTACTTCAGCATCGCTGGGATGCACGCGGAACTCGTCGCGGAGAGCTAGGAACCAGAACAACCTTGTCAGTGTCCCTGTTTCATGGAAATATGGGTGTCTGGAGGGCTTTTGACACGGCCATCCTTGCGATGAGTGTAGAGGATTCAGACAGGCACAGCCCTGAGCTGCCACTAACTGAATACACTACCAGTCACCCAAGAGGCAGTCCTGCTCCTAAGGGTGTGCAAATTAATAGCCGACTGTCAAATTGTCTGTGGGATTGCAATATGTGGCACAAAAGCATAAGAAGAGAGAAATACTACATTTTCCACAGTATTCGATGTATTGTGATAGAAATGCTGATATTTCCAAATACTGATGCAGCATTCACCAGAAAAGGCTTCTAGCCTAAAGTGCTGTCTACGGACATCAGTATGGCATTTCTGCCGGCTCCGTGCTGTGGAATGTGGTGGACCACAGTCTCTTTGAGCTGCAAACAAGGTGCGCAGTTACAGCTCAATTAGTGCTCTGTTTGCCCGGGGGAGGGGGTAAACTTTGGTGTCTGACCCAGCCTCATATTACTATCTTCAGAGCTTCCGCTTCCCCTGAGCACCTCTGACCTCTGGCTTTTATGCCTGTTTTAAGTGGTCATCGATGCTGTTTAAGATAATTGATTTTTGTCTTGCCTGATTAGGCAGACGAGCAAGGAAAGGGCATTGGAGAATACAGCATCACTGATGCACAGTGAGACACAGCCAACCAGCCTCATTCTCAGTGATAGCGTAACTAAAATAGACTTTTGGGCTTCTGGTTTATTATAAAACTTTTATTATATAAACCATACATTATAAGCGATATTAAACGGCAGTATAGACTGTACATGAACTGATTGATCTTTGCCGTTTTGGAAGCAGAAAAAACAAAGTGACATTAGCAAGGAAGCCAAGCTCGAAACATCACCTGCAATGCGCAGGGTGGCGTTGCGGCTGGTGGCAACTCCGATGCTGTTGCGAGCCACGCAAGTGTACACAGCTTCGTGGGACTGACTCTTCCTCCCAGAGGTGACCCTGAGGAAGAAGAGGCTGCCCTCCGGCAGGACGATGGGTCCCGACTGGCCCTCCATCCTTTCCGGCTCCAGCGGTACGCCATTGCGGAGCCACTGGATGAAGGGTTGGGGGTTCCCCTCGGCCCGGCAGGACAGCGTGGCAGGATTCCCAACCTGCACCACCACGTCAGCAGGGTGGTGCACAATACGGGGGAGCCCATCATCCACACGCAGCCTGGAACCTGAAGAACACAGGAAGAGTAACTTTCGATTTCTGTTATTTTATGCCTGCAGAACACTGAACACTTATTAAAAAAAACCCACAACTCATTGTATAGACAGATTATCACACCAAGTCTCTGGTTACAAGTGTCACTTATCACTGTAGGAGCTGTATGTGTAAGAAGTGATGGATACATGCTATCTCCAGATACTAATGGTACTCAATACATTTTCCAAAGAGAAGGAGGTTTTCTACTTAGGGAACACGCACTGCCATGTCAACAATGCTGCCAACACAACACAAACAGTTGCTATTCTTGGATGGTACTGAACGGAAGTGCGGCATGCATGCTGTTGAAGACCAGTCGATGAGTACAAGAGGGAACCATTTCCTGCATGAGCCAGGAAAAAAGAGATCATTCCTGTGTTCACGTACGTGAAGAACAAAGGGCCTTTGCTAAACACAGTCAGAAACCGGCAGGACATCCGTCACCTGTGTGCAGACCCCCTCAAGCAGGGCCACTGCTAGAACTGGCCTGCTTACAATGGCCCCTTTACACATGCTTGCCAAAACACGCCAATCACATCATCGAGATGTGTGTCTGTCGAACAATGCCACACACTCTACTGAATTTTGCAGTATGACCCTGGAAGCAATTGTCTTGCAGAGCCCCTGTTTTTGAAAAACAAAAAAATCACTCGAAAGGTAACAGGTCACCAGGTTATGTTTCACCGCTTCTTACGCTGCAGGCTGATTTTATTTTAAAAAACATTTTACTGTGTCTTAAAGGTGCATTCGATGCTGTTTGCAGTGCTACATCCAAGAGTTCAACGCAATCCATGTCAGTCAGGCAGAAGAGCCTCTGCAGTGGTAGACTGGAAGGAGATACTCACATTCTTGGCAAATCTGTCTTCAGCTAGAAAAACATTTCTATTGTCTCATGAGCAACTATTTCCTGAAAAAGCGGAAAGTAACAGCCTATAACCCTGTTGTAAATCTTACTGGATAAAGGAATTTCAGGAAAGCCCTGAACAAAAAATTTAAATTAGATCAACGTCTTCTAAAATGAGGTGATAAACCTAAAGGATTAGCTTTATAGTCCACAATATACATAAAAAAACAAACATTTACATTGTGTTTACTAGATATTAAACTGGCATTTTCCTAATCGGTTGCACGTTATGTCACTACAGGCCCTCCCCTGAAACTCAGCAGGTGGTTCTCAACACTAAAAAATTCACTGAGCCATTACAAACTGACTGCCTACAATGTACAGAAATCAAGTGTTTAATCCAGAGAGAAAAGGCATATCAATGGAAGCAAAAAACATACATTTATTTAACTACCCTGAGACCCTGTTCTTACTGCTGTCTGATCTATTATTTCAGTAAAAACATTAAAATAAAAGCTCAATAAGACTCCCACTGAAATAAAAATGTAATTGCTGGAAACAATAGTGATTTGTATTTAAAAACCAAGTATAGCAGATGTTAAGTAATTTTAGCTTTAGGATGCTCTCCATAACTGTAAGGAATATGGGGCTACCTGTCGTCTTGTGTAGTAGGTTACATAAAACAGCTTAAAACCTGTGATATAACAACGATACAACACACTCTGCTTACCTTGAAGGTACCGGACAACCACGACAACCAAACACATCCTGAAAATCGGAGTCCCTCTCATTATATGGAAACCGTATGGAAAGTTAGATTAAACAGAACTAATAAACACCGTCCAGTTCCATTGAAACCTTCGGGACGCAGCAATATTGAGTAATTTTCCAAAAAATAAGCATTGATTCAGCTTTAGCGGACTCCTCTGATCACCATCATAACATCAAGTAAAGCTCCGAGGTCCGTTAATAGTAAGTTTAACGGTCTTCACTCCCGTCAAGGCGCCATTTGCGTTTGGGACACTCCCTGCTGACCCGGAGCACTCCGGGGAAAGGTGACAGTTCAGTGGTGCACTTACTCTCCTGTCGGCAACTTGGTGATGTGAAACCTCGAATCATTCACTAGTAAAATAGGTTTAAATGTAAGTCTTTGTCAGTCCGGACATTGTTTCACAGAATCACGCTGATTTAAATGCTGACCAATTTATTATTTAAAAAAAAAAAGCTAGCAACAAGGGAGTATTCTACAAACCTAAACATTAAAACCGTTTAGAAATCTATTCGTATCTATTTACTTAATTACTTCATAAAAGTGTTGTGTTTTCAGCAGTTTTGACATGTATGCACTGTCACACAGAAACAGAAAAGCAGAGCAGGAAATCAGAGAACCTCCCGGCTACAAAACAATACGAGGAAATCTCTCTAGCTCCCCAAGATACAAGCTGAGATCATTAATATGTCGTGCTATACACAATTGTTTTATACAACATGCACGCCCATTAGCTTTGCGAACAAATCTATAATGCAACAAGTGAAAAACAAATGTATTCTTTATTTAGCTCTTTTAGAAATTGCATTAGATTTGATATTTCTGACATCTTTGATTTTTTTTTGCTATTCATAACAATAATCAATTAGGGTATTCGTCATATTCTGGGCTATGTTCAGCAGAAACAATATAAACGATCATTATTCAGTTTGTTTTTTGTTTTTTCTCCAGTTATTACAAAAACACTTGTTCAAAAGGCTTTAGAGGTGACAAAAATGAACCCAAAAGATTACTTCGCCCATCCTCGTTACTGTTAAGCCTTTTAAAATATGGCTTCTGCGGGGATAGACAGAGAGAGGATGAAGAAGGCGGAAAGAGAGGGCAAAAAGAAAAAAGGAAGAGAGAAAAGGAGAAAGACAGAGTCAGCAGCAGTTCATTTCTCTCTAACTAAGCCCTAAATAAAGTGCTGTTTAGTGAACAGTCCATTGTTCCTTTAAAAGGCCCCTGGCCTTCAGTGATAGACGTGTATTGATCGAGAGATCACGGCCCTGATCGGCCACACATCGACCAGCCTTCAGAGCCAACAAAGGACATAGCAGCACATCAGACAACCACTGAAGAAGAGAAGATTTATTTGTTCAGTGGCACCAAAGAGAAAGCAAGCAGATTTTTTTTTTTTCTCACATGTTAACAACAGGCTAGAATCAAAAAGTGCCAGCTAGGAAACCTCTTTCTAACATAAGGATAATCTGTCTGGAGCAATAATTTGCAACAATATTCTTATAGAGTATTTTATAATGCAAATTTTTATGAATGGCACTATTCATGGCAAACATATTGTATTCTAGCAAGTTTGCATTCTCAACAGGCCAAGCCATTCATGGGAAACTGAAACCATTTGCCACATGCCAAGATTTCCAAATGGCAAATGCTACAGATTATTCTCTTTAAGTCAGTTTGTGATCTCTACGAGGGGCAGTAGATCACAGCGCAAATGATACTGAGTGTGGTTCAAATGTAACAAAAGAAAGAAATAACCAAAATGAATAGAAAAGGAGATATACTTTAAAATGGTTTCTTTTTGGTAATTGGTGTTACTCGTCTTGAACGTAACCACTATTAGGATAATATGCCTACGGGGGGTGGGGTGGGCGGATCATTCATCTTAAAATTAACCCTCTTCACTATTAATACATCTATAGTATTATGTGGTTCAGCATTTTCTACACAGGTCAAATAAATATCTCTATTAAGCTAAGGTGGAAAATTCACCCATCATTACTGTGCCAGTGTCTTCCAAATGCACTTGCTGCAGTCACATCCCAGCATTTCAAACACTTTTTTTTAGTATATGTCCACAACTATATTTAATGTAAAAACACAAATGGTACTGAATGGCATACATATATATATATATATATATATATATATATATATATATATATATATATATATATATATAAAATTCTGAATCATTTAAAGGAGAAATAATTTGTCAACTTCTATGAAGTTGTCTTTCATGCCTCACTAAGGCATTCTCCTCAAAGGTTTTGCATAAGCAGAACCATGACATTGCTGACAGAGACTGGTAAATGCAATTTAATCAAAGTGGGAACTGTGCACGTCTTAATTCATGCAAATAATCTTTTCAATCTTTTCAGTTGTTCTATTATAATGAACACCAAAGAAAAACTGTGATGTAATCCACTGCTGAAATGTAAAACATGGCAGGGAAAAGGACAAAAATAAGAAGCTAAAATGATAAATGTTGCCTTATCTCATTATAGACAAAATCAGAAGGTAGTATGGCTAAACGAACCGGAGGCTACAAGGGACCATGAAATTGCTGGAATGCTGAATGAAAGTCCAAAAAGTAACAAAGAAATTCTTCACATTTTACCTCTCCTGCGGTGAACCCTGTCCCTGTGCAAGGGGAGCTCATGTTCCAGATGATGGTGAGCTTGCCCTTTGCCCTCTGACCTCTCCAACCCTCGCGCCACCTGCAGCTGGTGTTCCTCAGGCAAACAGGTGCAGTGGCAGCGACAGCGGCCTGACGCCTCCGCCCGGGTGCACAGCCATGTGAGGCAGAGGAGCCATACCGAGCGCTGCATCTTCACATGGAGGAGCTCCTCTCTGGGACACCCGTCGCCTCTGCACTCTGCAATGGCATCAGAAACGCGGGCTTCCCCTAAGACGCCATCCCAGCACAGGCCAAGCCCAGACCAGTCATTCCCTGGCTGCTACCCGCAGACCTGCACTAAGATATTTCAAGATTGCTATAAAGAATTTTTTTTTTTTCCTTTATATTCCACCAGCGCTTTGTGTTCACTTTCCCTCCCCCTCTCTCCCACTCCTCTTTCTCCAGTCTTTCTGTTTTCTTTTGGGAAAGAAGTTAGAGGAAACAATGATTGAAAAACAAGTTGGAGACCCCATGCTGGGAGCGAGGGAGAGGAGGAGAGGAGGAGAGGGATGGGGAGCCGTGTCCTCCAACAACATCTGTGTCATTCGTTCTGCACGTCCACAGATAGAGAACAAGGCCGGGCCTGGGGGCCAGCAGGGGAGAGGAGCCGTGGAGCAGTGGAGTAAGCGCGAGTGCGAGGGGCGGGTACATCCATCCCTCCTTTACTGAGAAGGATCACTTCCATTAATCAAGTGTCTACTAGTTGACTGATCAAATCCTTGACAATGCCAAAGTTTCTCCCACTTAAAACATCAAACAGTCCTTTAAAAAAAAAAAAAAAAAAAAAGCAATTCTATCATGCCAACAGTCTTGGGGAAGTTTGACACCCTCCTGCATTTCTCTAGCTCACCACTCCCTCAAAGGCCTTAGCGAGGCAGGGAGAGGCAGAGTGGGAGTGTTTTCAAACAGAACTGACCTCCCCAATGGCTTTAGTGGCTCGACTAGCGTGAAAAGCCTTGCTTTTGTCACGGGGCATTCACAGTTTCCAAGCTCGGGTTTTCTATCTTACGCTCGCCTTTCATCTCCGCGGGCCGATGAAAATGTTGCACCGAGCAGCTGATATTGCTAACGCAAACTGGAACGTTCTCGATTGTTAAGCCGAGGTTGTTCCGCGATAAGCGAGTGCCATTTAGGTTTTCACCCAAAAAACATATCAATTAATCTGACAGCAGAATTCTTGTAGCTCTTGATTGGCGAGGGGAAGAGGAGCTTGAGAAAGTCACAAAAGAGGTCCTTTCCCTCCTGCTCACCAGTGGCGAAACATCAACAGTCTTGAGAGCGTTTGCCTTATGCGCAAAGAGACAGGACAAATTTGTCCCTGCTCGTTCGCACAGTATGAGGCTCGTACGTCATTGTGGCTGAGTGGTCAGAATCAAGCAGGAGAGAGAAAGCGATTAGTCTCATAGTGACAGGGCCAGTGTCACTCTCTCCAGGCCTGCTGTTCACCTCGCACTGAACACAAGGACCATGCTGGGCCAACCGGCCTGACCTGTTCCGGGTTTAAAACTCACAAGCCCCTGACTAATTTCAGACCGTAGGCCACACAAAGTGTTGTAACACAAACTTTAGGTTCATCCTCATTGATTTTGTCTGGCTCTCACAGAAAGAGATGATAGCGGTGTGGTGCGTAAAGGTTTCACGTTATTATAATGACATTTAGATCCCTTTTGAGTTTATAAGTTGTAAGAAATAGGAAAACAACATTACAATGGCCAATAATATAAGGACATCGATAAGTTCCAAATAAAAGTAATGAAAAACTGCAGCAAACAAATTGCACTGCATGCAGTGCCCACCACTACCACTGGCTGACCAGGTCTGACCACATTATTCCTCTCTGTTCTCTTCATGCGTGGGTCAGGTACTGCTGGGGGCAGTGGTAGCTCAGTAGTTAAGGTACTTGACTTGTAATTGAAAGGTTGCTGGTTCAAGCTCCACCACTGCCAAGCCGCCACCACTGGGCACGCTCAATTTCTCAAGTTATACTCAGTCATAATTTGAAGTCACTTTGGATAAAAGCGTCAACTAAATGCCATAAATGTAAACACCCCCTATAATACAACACTTCCCTGTTGAGAACCCTAAAAGCCACTCTTCAACCCATCACAGGGCATCAGGGCTGGACAAAGAGGGTCTAAAAGTGCCTGCACTGTCCCTTGATATGTAGCCCAGCTGTGTGAGCCTTGGGGCAATCCCCTCTGGAGAGAGAGAGACTGAGAGATGTGGATATGCATTTGACTGGAATGCCACCTTGTGCCTCTCACACAAGTAAGTAAAAGGAGCAGGAGTGTAACACAGTGAGAAAATACACACCTCTATGGCCCCAAAACACATCTGCTGTTGCCTGGTCAACCCCTGCTCGCTCATCGAGAATAGCCTCAAGTTGAAAGTGAAGGAATATCACCAAAGTCATCTAAATGGCAATCGACTCGAGTTCCCCATGTTTAACCTCACCTGCCCACGCAGACGGCACTTCAATATGACTGCGCACATCTTACATCACCTTTGACACAAGCTTTTAGTGATCTATCTGAGGTTGTGACCTCTCTCTTGATCCACAGAGAGATTCTTATCCAGAAGCCAGAGCGTTTTACATAGCAAGGGTACATAGTCCTTGGCCCATGTGTACCATTCATCACAGAGTGTCATGCTAAGTACTGTTTGTTGATCAGCTTTTTACCAATTTTGCTACCATATGAATTGTAAAAACTGATCCTCGATGTCTTCTTATGCCTCAAAGTGTGACACATGGGCTCCTAATTCTCAGGGCCAGGATTATGACCAAAAAAAAAAGAAGTCCTGAGCAGGCCAGCAGGCCACAGAGATGCAGAGAAAAGGAGGGCAGGGGTGTGGAAGCAGGAGTTCTGCTTGAGTGGATCACAAAGGAGGATCTACTCTCCTCTCACACCCTTCCCTCCCTTCTCCGCCCCTCCCCTCTCTCTCTCATACTTCTCCTGTGCCCCAAACCTCGGCGCTCACACCCATGTCTCGGGCTCACACCCCTATATCCCGGAATCCCTCTCCCTCTCTCGCTCCCACCTCTTTGTGTGTCCAGCTGGCTGCGCCACAAAGCCCCCCACTCAGACTCCCAGTGAACGCGGCGGCCCTGGCGCTTTGTTTGCCTCTTTTTCCCACTCCCTGCAGAGAGAGAGAGAGTGTCCCAACGAGGACGAAAAACCTACTGAGACTGAGAAAAAAGGGATGAGGAGAGCAAGATAGAAAACAAAACACAGCCAGTCAAGGATCTATGCCGGAGACACTGCAGTAAGATTAGAAAAACATTGAACTCAAAAGTGGAACTGATATTGGTGACTAACAATGTCTGTTACATAACGATTATAGATCTATTAGACTAAAGCTTAGGTTGTCTACAACATGACCTAAGGCTTTTTTTTGCTCACACTCACATCAAACTATGCATGTAGCACCGCAGTCCTTGAATTAAAAATGTATGAGACCGTGTGTCTGTTCTGCAAATCACAAATGCAATTACAATAATGACATTACAATCATGACTCTGTGAACATGAAGGTTTGTCAGGGAAACTTGTTGCATCAATGCAGAGATCCATTCATCCGTTCATCCCTCCATCCATGCACCCAGCATCCTGCTTCTTTCTCCACCAGAGATCCAGCAGAAAGCCTGTGTTGAGATGTGGGTTGGAACTAATAGGATTGGATTTGATTCATTAGACTCTCTTTCATCGCACTGGTTGGTGTTTCACTGCACGTCCCAACAAACTCCCCCATTTCATTTCGTCTTTTTAAAGGAGGCAGCGAAGACCTGGGGTGTTATAGATTACATCACTGAAGCCAAATATTGCACCCCCTTCCTCTACATAAGATAAGCTGTCACACTTGTGCACAGGTCTGGATGGAGGCGACACAGAGATATCTGAGAGATTGATTTGTAGAGAACACATAAAAACATTTTCATGGTGAGCTGATCTTCTGTAGAATAACTTGGGTGCTCTGTAGAATATCCGAGTTATATTTTAATTTATATTGGAACTTTGCATGTGAGAACTATGTTGTATCAATAATTACAAAAAAATGTTGCACGCAAGCCTTTCATAGTAAAAGGATAGGGCAGTCTGGATAGGCGCAAGATTCCAGTTTATTTACCATTTCAGCTAGTTGATTAGCAGCCTTTCCAATGGGGCTTAAAGGATCTGACAGTTGTTTACAGGCTCAGACTTCATTCTCTGGAAAACTCTGAAAACACTGCTGTCCAACTCAAAGCAACAGTGAAAACATTCTCTCTTAGTAGGGAGGTACGCATTATAGAGAGCAGAGTTTCTTATTCAAGCTCACAGAATGCAGCTTCAATTAATCTGCCATAGAGCAATTAGAACCACACAGCAACAAAATGACTAGACAGGACCTATGTTAATATCTCTCAAATGTGAAACCAGACAAATTGTTAAGGCTGAGTCTGAACAATATGCAATTTATTTACAATCATTGTTGGATGCCTACAAGCTCCCTGATGAGGTGGTGGGGACATTGTGTACGTGAGACATATATGCATTAACAAATATAATAATGTCCACCTCCCGAGTGTGAAGTCTTGCTTCCCTTTAAAACGTATGAGATTAAAGGCAGACGTCTGATAATGAGTGTGCGCAGAGCAGTGCCTTGTTACGATCCAAAGAATCGGCTCACACAGCTTGAGTTTCTGTTGACGCGCCCAGCTTGGGTGCCTGTACCTTCGTCGCATTGTGCGAAGAGCGAGACGGCGTTTTAAAGAACAGTTCCATGAGGCCAAATTAGCATGTCAATATGGAGCAGACCTGATCAACCCCGTCTGGGTTCTGTCGGGAACAGGCACGATACGGAGCTCTGCTTCATCAGTCAGCAAGCCAGCATGTCAGGCCACATTTCACATTCCATAACTACATACTGACGCCATAACTCATAACTACACACTTATACAATAACATGCATGTATCAGTTACTAAAAATGTCACGCATTTATTGTAAACCAATGGCAAACATGTTAAATACATATTGTTTTCAGTGCAGCACAACAATCTAACTGATAGTCTCTGTGTGCTCTACGATCAGATGATGATCCTTCTGGTTTGGACAGCAGAGAGGAACACAGAAACCTCTTGTAGGGTCCTTTTGTTCGGTGCCAGGCCCACTGAGAGGGGGCTGCATCAGGCTGGCCCACTGTGTGCGTGGGGGTCTGAGATGCGCCAGTTCCTGTTCTACTTGGCTCTAAGGGGTTTGGCATACACCGGCTCCAGGAGGTACAAGGGTAATAGCATGAAGAGAGCTGCCAGGAACACCACGATGACTACGGACAAAAGCACGTAGCGGCCGATGAAGAAGGCGTCCAGTATCTGCAACACAGCAGAGGGGCTGCATTAGAAATGTATGAATCACTTACTTATTGCCTTGATACCAGTTTGACAGCGATCTAATTGCAGGTGCAATTTCTCCACTAGAGGTCAGCAAAACACCTTTGTGAAAAGCTGGGTGCGGGTCAGTTCAATTCTTACAACGTTATAAACACTAGGAGATGGAAACTTACAAAGCATATTAAAAAGACACTTGTCACTTATTCATTTATGCATGTAAGTTAAATGAGTTCTTTAAAAAAGGAGGTCTGTATTATACTGAAAAGTAAAAAAAAACATTTCACAAAAACTACACATCTATTATAGGTATAACACATGGGTATAACACATTGTTCTCGCTTACATTTTGAAAAGCTTTTCACATAAAAAAAAAAAATCTATCCACATTTTTAAAAGCTTTCTAGATTGTGAATCTTCTCAGGACTGTAATTGGCTTTGCATGGAGAAGATATGAATACTAAATGCAGCACCTGTCTCTTAAGGCCTCAGCTAATGTATGTTGGCCAGATCAGAGGAAAGCACATCTACCTATGGGCAAGAATGAGAAAACGCCAGAAAGAAACAAGTCCTGTGTGTGTGTGAGAATAACAGAGAGGGGGAAGGCCAGGGAAATGAAGGGAGTCTGTGTGAGAGAGAGAGAGAGAGAGAGAGAGAGAGAGAGAGAGAGAGAGAGAGAGAGAGAATGGGGGAGGGTGGCGTCTCCAGTGAATGCAGTGTTCTCTCATTTAACGCATCTCACTTTCTAATTTGCCAATTAGCCGGCTAGCGAAGCACAGAGCGGAGGCCATGTTTTATTAATGTGGCGTCGAGCGCGCTGTGCCCGGCTCCTGTTTGGGGCTGGCCTAATTGGCACTGTGATATGTTTTTGTACAACAGTGAAGGCTTAGCCATTTCTTATACAGCAGACCACCACTTATCAGAAGGACTGGGCGATCTGCTCAAACCTAACAGTGAGCGGCAGGACAGGCCGGTGGCGTCAGGCATCCTTCACAGCCCAGTGAGCTTAGCTCCCACGTGCACTTAGCCTGAAGAAAGGCTGCTCTGCAGTCAGGAACAGTAAATACTGCTCTCCACCTTTCAAGTATAAAGACGCACGCATTGCCCTCAATTCTGTAACCCGAGCACCTTGCTTTGCGTTCACCCGTTCTGCATTAACCCCTGACAAGCAGCAGTCACCTAAATCTTTCATCCTTAGCTGTGCTTCTTTTAGGGGAAGCACATAAAAATCATAGTGAGGACATGGAAGGAGGAACCTGAGCTAAATCGGCAGCACCATGGCAAAAGCCTCCATGAATCTTACAATATGATGTCAATACTTTGTCATGAATTGCAAATGAACCTACAAATATGTTTAGTGACCCCATTGGTGGCACTAAAAAGAAGCCATATTGTTTAAGCCTTGTGAATTTTTCAAAGCGTTAAATTTTTTCCCCGGTTAACAATATTCTGTTGCATTTGCTGGTCTAATCTTGAGATGAATGGTAAACAGTGTGGTTTGTCTATGTGTGTGAGGGACAGTTTGGCCGTAAGTTGCAGTGGTTTTGGCAGAGACAAACTGGGGAGAAATACTGCTATGTTTGTGCTACTTCGCTGCAGGAGAGATATAAATGACACCAGGACTTTGTGTTAAACACACACACGTGTGCACATAAACATACACAAACACAAACACTTTGCATTTCAACCAGCACGACAATTAGAAATCGCTTCACAACTTAACGTTAGTCTGTGTTTGATAAGAGATGCATTGTGTCGAGCTATTTGAAACACCTCAGTGCTGACAGAATTCCGAGGATTCCAACAGCACAGGATTATTTTCAGTTTAGTTTACATCCGTGCAAATTTTACAGACAAAATTGGATCAAGGTAATTGTTTGTGCTACTGGCTTGCATCCTCTGTGTAGTACTGGACCTTTGTGTGTGAGAAAATTGTTGCACTGGCTTGCTGGATAGGATAAATACTCTTAAGTTAATTTCATAAGGAACAAATTAAAATAACAGTCAAGACAAAATACGTTGTTTTTGTTCTTATGAAATATTAAATGTGTGGGTTAGGATTAATTGGTTTGCAACTTTTAAGACCGTATGCAATCTACGTTTCCGAAGGGCTTATACTGACCTCGGTTTCTTTAACAGAGGACGGCGCTTCAGGGGCACGGGGGAAAAGCACAAGGATCAAGGTGACGGT
>NW_027658518.1:0-42822 GCF_041902795.1 Electrophorus electricus | reverse complement strand
AAGGCACAAAGTGATTGAAGTGTGCCCAGGCCCAGAGCTACTTTGCTGGGCATGAATGTGTTTGAACTCTTGGGCCTGGAAGTCTGGTAGTAGTAGTATGATTTAAAGGCACAAAGTGAATGAAGTGTGCCCAGGCCCAGAGCTACTTTGCTGGGCATGACTGTGTTTGACCTCTTGGCTCTGGAAGTCTATTTCTAGGCTTATATACAGGGTCAAACATCTTGAAGTGTGCCCAGGCCCAGAGCTACTTTGCTGGGCATGAATGTGTTTGAACTCTTGGGCCTGGAAGTCTGGTAGTAGTAGTATGATTTAAAGGCACAAAGTGATTGAAGTGTGCCCAGGCCCAGAGCTACTTTGCTGGGCATGACTGTGTTTGACCTCTTGGGCCTGGAAGTCTGGTAGTAGTAGTATGATTTAAAGGCACAAAGTGATTGAAGTGTGCCCAGGCCCAGAGCTACTTTGCTGGGCATGAATGTGTTTGACCTCTTGGGCCTGGAAGTCTTGGTGGTAGTAGTAGTATGATTTAAAGGCACAAAGTGAATGAAGTGTGCCCCAGGCCCAGAGCTACTTTGCTGTGCATGACTGTGTTTGACCTCTTGGCTCTGGAAGTCTATTTCTAGGCTTATATAAAGGGTCAAACTTCTTGAAGTGTGCCCAGGCCCAGAGCTACTTTGCTGGCATGACTGTGTTTGACCTCTTGGGCCTGGAAGTCTGGTGGTAGTAGTAGTATGATTTAAAGGCACAAAGTGATTGAAGTGTGCCCAGGCCCAGAGCTACTTTGCTGGGCATGAATGTGTTTGAACTCTTGGGCCTGGAAGTCTATTTCTAGGCTTATATAAAGGGTCAAACATCTTGAAGTGTGCCCAGGCCCAGAGCTACTTTGCTGTGCATGACTGTGGTTGACCTCTTGGCCCTGGAAGTCTGGTGGTAGTAGTAGTATGATTTAAAGGCACAAAGTGAATGAAGTGTGCCCAGGCCCAGAGCTACTTTGCTGGGCATGAATGTGTTTGAACTCTTGGGCCTGGAAGTCTGGTAGTAGTAGTATGATTTAAAGGCACAAAGTGATTGAAGTGTGCCCAGGCCCAGAGCTACTTTGCTGGGCATGACTGTGTTTGACCTCTTGGGCCTGGAAGTCTGGTGGTAGTAGTAGTATGATTTAAAGGCACAAAGTGAATGAAGTGTGCCCAGGCCCAGAGCTACTTTGCTGGGCATGAATGTGTTTGAACTCTTGGGCCTGGAAGTCTATTTCTAGGCTTATATAAAGGGTCAAACTTCTTGAAGTGTGCCCAGGCCCAGAGCTACTTTGCTGGGCATGACTGTGTTTGACCTCTTGGGCCTGGAAGTCTGGTAGTAGTAGTAGTAGTAGTAGTAGTAGTAGTAGTAGTAGTAGTAGTAGTAGTATGATTTAAAGGTACAAAGTGAATGAAGTGTGCCCAGGCCCACAGCTACTTTGCTGGGCATGACTGTGTTTGACCTCTTGGGCCTGAAAGTCTATTTCTAGGCTTATATAAAGGGTCAAACTTCTTGAAGTGTGCCCAGGCCCAGATCTACTTTGCTGGGCATGACTGTGTTTGACCTCTGGGCCTGGAAGTCTGGTAGTAGTAGTAGTAGTAGTAGTAGTAGTAGTAGTATGATTTAAAGGTACAAAGTGAATGAAGTGTGCCCAGGCCCAGAGCTACTTTGCTGGGCATGACTGTGTTTTGACCTCTTGGGCCTGGAAGTCTATTTCTAGGCTTATATAAAGGGTCAAACTTCTTGAAGTGTGCCCAGGCCCAGAGCTACTTTGCTGTGTATGACTGTGTGACCTCTTGGCCCTGGAATTCTGGTGGTAGTAGTAGTATGATTTAAAGGCACAAAGTGAATGAAGTGTGCCCAGGCCCAGAGCTACTTTGCTGGGCATGACTGTGTTTGACCTCTTGGGCCTGGAAGTCTGGTAGTAGTAGTAGTAGTAGTAGTAGTAGTAGTAGTAGTAGTAGTAGTATGATTTAAAGGTACAAAGTGAATGAAGTGTGCCCAGGCCCAGAGCTACTTTGCTGGGCATGACTGTGTTTGACCTCTTGGGCCTGGAAGTCTATTTCTAGGCTTATATAAAGGGTCAAACATCTTGAAGTGTGCCCAGGCCCAGAGCTACTTTGCTGGGCATGAATGTGTTTGAACTCTTGGGCCTGGAAGTCTGGTAGTAGTAGTATGATTTAAAGGCACAAAGTGATTGAAGTGTGCCCAGGCCCAGAGCTACTTTGCTGGGCATGACTGTGTTTGACCTCTTGGGCCTGGAAGTCTGGTGGTAGTAGTAGTATGATTTAAAGGCACAAAGTGATTGAAGTGTGCCCAGGCCCAGAGCTACTTTGCTGGGCATGAATGTGTTTGAACTCTTGGGCCTGGAAGTCTATTTCTAGGCTTATATAAAGGGTCAAACATCTTGAAGTGTGCCCAGGCCCAGAGCTACTTTGCTGTGCATGACTGTGGTTGACCTCTTGGCCCTGGAAGTCTGGTGGTAGTAGTAGTATGATTTAAAGGCACAAAGTGAATGAAGTGTGCCCAGGCCCAGAGCTACTTTGCTGGGCATGAATGTGTTTGAACTCTTGGGCCTGGAAGTCTGGTAGTAGTAGTATGATTTAAAGGCACAAAGTGATTGAAGTGTGCCCAGGCCCAGAGCTACTTTGCTGGGCATGACTGTGTTTGACCTCTTGGGCCTGGAAGTCTGGTGGTAGTAGTAGTATGATTTAAAGGCACAAAGTGATTGAAGTGTGCCCAGGCCCAGAGCTACTTTGCTGGGCATGAATGTGTTTGAACTCTTGGGCCTGGAAGTCTATTTCTAGGCTTATATAAAGGGTCAAACTTCTTGAAGTGTGCCCAGGCCCAGAGCTACTTTGCTGGGCATGACTGTGTTTGACCTCTTGGGCCTGGAAGTCTGGTAGTAGTAGTAGTAGTAGTAGTAGTAGTAGTAGTAGTAGTAGTAGTAGTATGATTTAAAGGTACAAAGTGAATGAAGTGTGCCCAGGCCCACAGCTACTTTGCTGGGCATGACTGTGTTTGACCTCTTGGGCCTGAAAGTCTATTTCTAGGCTTATATAAAGGGTCAAACTTCTTGAAGTGTGCCCAGGCCCAGAGCTACTTTGCTGGGCATGACTGTGTTTGACCTCTGGGGCCTGGAAGTCTGGTAGTAGTAGTATGATTTAAAGACACAAAGTGATTGAAGTGTGCCCAGGCCCAGAGCTACTTTGCTGGGCATGAATGTGTTTGAACTCTTGGGCCTGGAAGTCTGGTAGTAGTAGTATGATTTAAAGGTACAAAGTGAATGAAGTGTGCCCAGGCCCAGAGCTACTTTGCTGTGCATGACTGTGTTTGACCTCTTGGCTCTGGAAGTCTATTTCTAGGCTTATATAAAGGGTCAAACTTCTTGAAGTGTGCCCAGGCCCAGAGCTACTTTGCTGGGCATGACTGTGTTTGACCTCTGGGGCCTGGAAGTCTGGTAGTAGTAGTATGATTTAAAGGCACAAAGTGATTGAAGTGTGCCCAGGCCCAGAGCTACTTTGCTGGGTATGATTCTGTGACCTCTTGGGTCTGGAAATGTGGTACTTTGAATGATTAAAAGAGTGAAACGGTCTGAAGTGTGCGCAGGTGTAAAGCAACCTTGCTAGGCATGAAGGTGTGACCTCCAGGGCCTGGAAGTCTGGTGGTAGTAGTAGTATGATTTAAAGGCACAAAGTGATTGAAGTGTGCCCAGGCCCAGAGCTACTTTGCTGGGCATGAATGTGTTTGACCTCTTGGGCCTGGAAGTCTGGTGGTAGTAGTAGTATGATTTAAAGGTACAAAGTGAATGAAGTGTGCCCAGGCCCAGAGCTACTTTGCTGTGCATGACTGTGTTTGAACTCTTGGGCCTGGAAGTCTATTTCTAGGCTTATATAAAGGGTCAAACATCTTGAAGTGTGCCCAGGCCCAGAGCTACTTTGCTGTGCATGACTGTGGTTGACCTCTTGGCCCTGGAAGTCTGGTGGTAGTAGTAGTATGATTTAAAGGCACAAAGTGAATGAAGTGTGCCCAGGCCCAGAGCTACTTTGCTGGGCATGAATGTGTTTGAACTCTTGGGCCTGGAAGTCTGGTAGTAGTAGTAGTAGTAGTAGTAGTAGTAGTAGTAGTAGTATGATTTAAAGGCACAAAGTGCTTGAAGTGTGCCCAGGCCCAGAGCTACTTTGCTGTGCATGACTGTGTTTGACCTCTTGGCTCTGGAAGTCTATTTCTAGGCTTATATAAAGGGTCAAACTTCTTGAAGTGTGCCCAGGCCCAGAGCTACTTTGCTGTGTATGACTGTGTGACCTCTTGGCCCTGGAATTCTGGTGGTAGTAGTAGTATGATTTAAAGGCACAAAGTGAATGAAGTGTGCCCAGGCCCAGAGCTACTTTGCTGGGCATGACTGTGTTTGACCTCTTGGGCCTGGAAGTCTGGTAGTAGTAGTATGATTTAAAGGCACAAAGTGATTGAAGTGTGCCCAGGCCCAGAGCTACTTTGCTGGGCATGAATGTGTTTGAACTCTTGGGCCTGGAAGTCTATTTCTAGGCTTATATAAAGGGACAAACTTCTTGAAGTGTGCCCAGGCCCAGAGCTACTTTGCTGTGTATGACTGTGTGACCTCTTGGCCCTGGAATTCTGGTGGTAGTAGTAGTAGTAGTAGTATGATTTAAAGGTACAAAGTGAATGAAGTGTGCCCAGGCCCAGAGCTACTTTGCTGGGCATGACTGTGTTTGACCTCTTGGGCCTGGAAGTCTGGTAGTAGTAGTAGTAGTAGTATGATTTAAAGGCACAAAGTGATTGAAGTGTGCCCAGGCCCAGAGCTACTTTGCTGGGCATGAATGTGTTTGAACTCTTGGGCCTGGAAGTCTGGTAGTAGTAGTATGATTTAAAGGTACAAAGTGAATGAAGTGTGCCCAGGCCCAGAGCTACTTTGCTGTGCATGACTGTGTTTGAACTCTTGGGCCTGGAAGTCTATTTCTAGGCTTATATAAAGGGTCAAACATCTTGAAGTGTGCCCAGGCCCAGAGCTACTTTGCTGTGCATGACTGTGGTTGACCTCTTGGCCCTGGAAGTCTGGTGGTAGTAGTAGTATGATTTAAAGGCACAAAGTGAATGAAGTGTGCCCAGGCCCAGAGCTACTTTGCTGGGCATGAATGTGTTTGAACTCTTGGGCCTGGAAGTCTGGTAGTAGTAGTATGATTTAAAGGCACAAAGTGAATGAAGTGTGCCCAGGCCCAGAGCTACTTTGCTGTGCATGACTGTGTTTGACCTCTTGGCTCTGGAAGTCTATTTCTAGGCTTATATAAAGGGTCAAACTTCTTGAAGTGTGCCCAGGCCCAGAGCTACTTTGCTGTGTATGACTGTGTGACCTCTTGGCCCTGGAATTCTGGTGGTAGTAGTAGTAGTATGATTTAAAGGCACAAAGTGAATGAAGTGTGCCCAGGCCCAGAGCTACTTTGCTGGGCATGACTGTGTTTGACCTCTTGGGCCTGGAAGTCTGGTAGTAGTAGTATGATTTAAAGGCACAAAGTGATTGAAGTGTGCCCAGGCCCAGAGCTACTTTGCTGGGCATGAATGTGTTTGAACTCTTGGGCCTGGAAGTCTATTTCTAGGCTTATATAAAGGGACAAACTTCTTGAAGTGTGCCCAGGCCCAGAGCTACTTTGCTGTGTATGACTGTGTGACCTCTTGGCCCTGGAATTCTGGTGGTAGTAGTAGTAGTAGTAGTATGATTTAAAGGTACAAAGTGAATGAAGTGTGCCCAGGCCCAGAGCTACTTTGCTGGGCATGACTGTGTTTGACCTCTTGGGCCTGGAAGTCTGGTAGTAGTAGTAGTAGTAGTAGTAGTAGTAGTAGTAGTAGTATGATTTAAAGGTACAAAGTGAATGAAGTGTGCCCAGGCCCAGAGCTACTTTGCTGGGCATGACTGTGTTTGACCTCTTGGGCCTGGAAGTCTATTTCTAGGCTTATATAAAGGGTCAAACTTCTTGAAGTGTGCCCAGGCCCAGAGCTACTTTGCTGTGTATGACTGTGTGACCTCTTGGCCCTGGAATTCTGGTGGTAGTAGTAGTATGATTTAAAGGCACAAAGTGAATGAAGTGTGCCCAGGCCCAGAGCTACTTTGCTGGGCATGACTGTGTTTGACCTCTTGGGCCTGGAAGTCTGGTAGTAGTAGTATGATTTAAAGGCACAAAGTGATTGAAGTGTGCCCAGGCCCAGAGCTACTTTGCTGGGCATGAATGTGTTTGACCTCTTGGGCCTGGAAGTCTATTTCTAGGCTTATATAAAGGGTCAAACTTCTTGAAGTGTGCCCAGGCCCAGAGCTACTTTGCTGGGCATGACTGTGTTTGACCTCTTGGGTCTGGAAGTCTGGTAGTAGTAGTAGTATGATTTAAAGGCACAAAGTGATTGAAGTGTGCCCAGGCACAGAGCTACTTTGCTGGGCATGAATGTGTTTGACCTCTTGGGCCTGGAAGTCTGGTAGTAGTAGTATGATTTAAAGGCACAAAGTGATTGAAGTGTGCCCAGGCCCAGAGCTACTTTGCTGGGCATGAATGTGTTTGACCTCTTGGGCCTGGAAGTCTGGTGGTAGTAGTAGTATGATTTAAAGGTACAAAGTGAATGAAGTGTGCCCAGGCCCAGAGCTACTTTGCTGTGAATGACTGTGTTTGAACTCTTGGGCCTGGAAGTCTATTTCTAGGCTTATATAAAGGGTCAAACATCTTGAATTGTGCCCAGGCCCAGAGCTACTTTGCTGTGCATGACTGTGGTTGACCTCTTGGCCCTGGAAGTCTGGTGGTAGTAGTAGTATGATTTAAAGGCACAAAGTGAATGAAGTGTGCCCAGGCCCAGAGCTACTTTGCTGGGCATGACTGTGTTTGACGTCTTGGGCCTGGAAGTCTGGTAGTAGTAGTATGATTTAAAGGCACAAAGTGATTGAAGTGTGCCCAGGCCCAGAGCTACTTTGCTGGGCATGACTATGTTTGACCTCTTGGGCCTGGAAGTCTGGTAGTAGTAGTATGATTTAAAGGCACAAAGTGATTGAAGTGTGCCCAGGCCCAGAGCTACTTTGCTGGGCATGAATGTGTTTGACCTCTTGGGCCTGGAAGTCTGGTGGTAGTAGTAGTATGATTTAAAGGTACAAAGTGAATGAAGTGTGCCCAGGCCCAGAGCTACTTTGCTGTGCATGACTGTGTTTGAACTCTTGGGCCTGGAAGTCTATTTCTAGGCTTATATAAAGGGTCAAACATCTTGAAGTGTGCCCAGGCCCAGAGCTACTTTGCTGTGCATGACTGTGGTTGACCTCTTGGCCCTGGAAGTCTGGTGGTGGTAGTAGTAGTATGATTTAAAGGCACAAAGTGAATGAAGTGTGCCCAGGCCCAGAGCTACTTTGCTGGGCATGACTGTGTTTGACCTCTTGGGCCTGGAAGTCTGGTAGTAGTAGTATGATTTAAAGGCACAAAGTGATTGAAGTGTGCCCAGGCCCAGAGCTACTTTGCTGGGCATGAATGTGTTTGACCTCTTGGCCCTGGAAGTCTGGTGGTAGTAGTAGTATGATTTAAAGGCACAAAGTGATTGCAGTGTGCCCAGGCCCAGAGCTACTTTGCTGGGCATGACTGTGTTTGACCTCTTGGGCCTGGAAGTCTGGTAGTAGTAGTAGTAGTAGTAGTAGTAGTAGTATGATTTAAAGGTACAAAGTGAATGAAGTGTGCCCAGGCCCAGAGCTACTTTGCTGGGCATGACTGTGTTTGACCTCTTGGGCCTGGAAGTCTATTTCTAGGCTTATATAAAGGGTCAAACTTCTTGAAGTGTGCCCAGGCCCAGAGCTACTTTGCTGTGTATGACTGTGTGACCTCTTGGCCCTGGAATTCTGGTGGTAGTAGTAGTATGATTTAAAGGCACAAAGTGAATGAAGTGTGCCCAGGCCCAGAGCTACTTTGCTGGGCATGACTGTGTTTGACCTCTTGGGCCTGGAAGTCTGGTAGTAGTAGTAGTAGTAGTAGTAGTAGTAGTAGTAGTAGTATGATTTAAAGGTACAAAGTGAATGAAGTGTGCCCAGGCCCAGAGCTACTTTGCTGGGCATGACTGTGTTTGACCTCTTGGGCCTGGAAGTCTATTTCTAGGCTTATATAAAGGGTCAAACATCTTGAAGTGTGCCCAGGCCCAGAGCTACTTTGCTGGGCATGAATGTGTTTGAACTCTTGGGCCTGGAAGTCTGGTAGTAGTAGTATGATTTAAAGGCACAAAGTGATTGAAGTGTGCCCAGGCCCAGAGCTACTTTGCTGGGCATGACTGTGTTTGACCTCTTGGGCCTGGAAGTCTGGTGGTAGTAGTAGTATGATTTAAAGGCACAAAGTGATTGAAGTGTGCCCAGGCCCAGAGCTACTTTGCTGGGCATGACTGTGTTTGACCTCTTGGGCCTGGAAGTCTGGTGGTAGTAGTAGTATGATTTAAAGGCACAAAGTGATTGAAGTGTGCCCAGGCCCAGAGCTACTTTGCTGGGCATGAATGTGTTTGAACTCTTGGGCCTGGAAGTCTGGTAGTAGTAGTAGTAGTAGTAGTAGTAGTAGTAGTAGTAGTAGTATGATTTAAAGGTACAAAGTGAATGAAGTGTGCCCAGGCCCAGAGCTACTTTGCTGGGCATGACTGTGTTTGACGTCTTGGGCCTGGAAGTCTGGTAGTAGTAGTATGATTTAAAGGTACAAAGTGAATGAAGTGTGCCCAGGCCCAGAGCTACTTTGCTGGGCATGACTGTGTTTGACCTCTTGGCTCTGGAAGTCTATTTCTAGGCTTATATAAAGGGTCAAACTTCTTGAAGTGTGCCCAGGCCCAGAGCTACTTTGCTGGGCATGACTGTGTTTGACCTCTGGGGCCTGGAAGTCTGGTAGTAGTAGTATGATTTAAAGGCACAAAGTGATTGAAGTGTGCCCAGGCCCAGAGCTACTTTGCTGGGCATGAATGTGTTTGAACTCTTGGGCCTGGAAGTCTGGTAGTAGTAGTATGATTTAAAGGCACAAAGTGAATGAAGTGTGCCCAGGCCCAGAGCTACTTTGCTGGGCATGACTGTGTTTGACCTCTTGGCTCTGGAAGTCTATTTCTAGGCTTATATACAGGGTCAAACATCTTGAAGTGTGCCCAGGCCCAGAGCTACTTTGCTGGGCATGAATGTGTTTGAACTCTTGGGCCTGGAAGTCTGGTAGTAGTAGTATGATTTAAAGGCACAAAGTGATTGAAGTGTGCCCAGGCCCAGAGCTACTTTGCTGGGCATGACTGTGTTTGACCTCTTGGGCCTGGAAGTCTGGTAGTAGTAGTATGATTTAAAGGCACAAAGTGATTGAAGTGTGCCCAGGCCCAGAGCTACTTTGCTGGGCATGAATGTGTTTGACCTCTTGGGCCTGGAAGTCTGGTGGTAGTAGTAGTATGATTTAAAGGCACAAAGTGAATGAAGTGTGCCCAGGCCCAGAGCTACTTTGCTGTGCATGACTGTGGTTGACCTCTTGGCCCTGGAAGTCTGGTGGTAGTAGTAGTATGATTTAAAGGCACAAAGTGAATGAAGTGTGCCCAGGCCCAGAGCTACTTTGCTGGGCATGAATGTGTTTGAACTCTTGGGCCTGGAAGTCTGGTAGTAGTAGTATGATTTAAAGGCACAAAGTGATTGAAGTGTGCCCAGGCCCAGAGCTACTTTGCTGGGCATGACTGTGTTTGACCTCTTGGGCCTGGAAGTCTGGTGGTAGTAGTAGTATGATTTAAAGGCACAAAGTGATTGAAGTGTGCCCAGGCCCAGAGCTACTTTGCTGGGCATGAATGTGTTTGAACTCTTGGGCCTGGAAGTCTATTTCTAGGCTTATATAAAGGGTCAAACTTCTTGAAGTGTGCCCAGGCCCAGAGCTACTTTGCTGGGCATGACTGTGTTTGACCTCTTGGGCCTGGAAGTCTGGTAGTAGTAGTAGTAGTAGTAGTAGTAGTAGTAGTAGTAGTAGTAGTAGTATGATTTAAAGGTACAAAGTGAATGAAGTGTGCCCAGGCCCACAGCTACTTTGCTGGGCATGACTGTGTTTGACCTCTTGGGCCTGAAAGTCTATTTCTAGGCTTATATAAAGGGTCAAACTTCTTGAAGTGTGCCCAGGCCCAGAGCTACTTTGCTGGGCATGACTGTGTTTGACCTCTGGGGCCTGGAAGTCTGGTAGTAGTAGTATGATTTAAAGACACAAAGTGATTGAAGTGTGCCCAGGCCCAGAGCTACTTTGCTGGGCATGAATGTGTTTGAACTCTTGGGCCTGGAAGTCTGGTAGTAGTAGTATGATTTAAAGGTACAAAGTGAATGAAGTGTGCCCAGGCCCAGAGCTACTTTGCTGTGCATGACTGTGTTTGACCTCTTGGCTCTGGAAGTCTATTTCTAGGCTTATATAAAGGGTCAAACTTCTTGAAGTGTGCCCAGGCCCAGAGCTACTTTGCTGGGCATGACTGTGTTTGACCTCTGGGGCCTGGAAGTCTGGTAGTAGTAGTATGATTTAAAGGCACAAAGTGATTGAAGTGTGCCCAGGCCCAGAGCTACTTTGCTGGGTATGATTCTGTGACCTCTTGGGTCTGGAAATGTGGTACTTTGAATGATTAAAAGAGTGAAACGGTCTGAAGTGTGCGCAGGTGTAAAGCAACCTTGCTAGGCATGAAGGTGTGACCTCCAGGGCCTGGAAGTCTGGTGGTAGTAGTAGTATGATTTAAAGGCACAAAGTGATTGAAGTGTGCCCAGGCCCAGAGCTACTTTGCTGGGCATGAATGTGTTTGACCTCTTGGGCCTGGAAGTCTGGTGGTAGTAGTAGTATGATTTAAAGGTACAAAGTGAATGAAGTGTGCCCAGGCCCAGAGCTACTTTGCTGTGCATGACTGTGTTTGAACTCTTGGGCCTGGAAGTCTATTTCTAGGCTTATATAAAGGGTCAAACATCTTGAAGTGTGCCCAGGCCCAGAGCTACTTTGCTGTGCATGACTGTGGTTGACCTCTTGGCCCTGGAAGTCTGGTGGTAGTAGTAGTATGATTTAAAGGCACAAAGTGAATGAAGTGTGCCCAGGCCCAGAGCTACTTTGCTGGGCATGAATGTGTTTGAACTCTTGGGCCTGGAAGTCTGGTAGTAGTAGTAGTAGTAGTAGTAGTAGTAGTAGTAGTAGTATGATTTAAAGGCACAAAGTGCTTGAAGTGTGCCCAGGCCCAGAGCTACTTTGCTGTGCATGACTGTGTTTGACCTCTTGGCTCTGGAAGTCTATTTCTAGGCTTATATAAAGGGTCAAACTTCTTGAAGTGTGCCCAGGCCCAGAGCTACTTTGCTGTGTATGACTGTGTGACCTCTTGGCCCTGGAATTCTGGTGGTAGTAGTAGTATGATTTAAAGGCACAAAGTGAATGAAGTGTGCCCAGGCCCAGAGCTACTTTGCTGGGCATGAATGTGTTTGAACTCTTGGGCCTGGAAGTCTGGTAGTAGTAGTATGATTTAAAGGCACAAAGTGATTGAAGTGTGCCCAGGCCCAGAGCTACTTTGCTGGGCATGACTGTGTTTGACCTCTTGGGCCTGGAAGTCTGGTAGTAGTAGTATGATTTAAAGGCACAAAGTGATTGAAGTGTGCCCAGGCCCAGAGCTACTTTGCTGGGCATGAATGTGTTTGACCTCTTGGGCCTGGAAGTCTGGTGGTAGTAGTAGTATGATTTAAAGGCACAAAGTGAATGAAGTGTGCCCAGGCCCAGAGCTACTTTGCTGTGCATGACTGTGTTTGACCTCTTGGCTCTGGAAGTCTATTTCTAGGCTTATATAAAGGGTCAAACTTCTTGAAGTGTGCCCAGGCCCAGAGCTACTTTGCTGGGCATGACTGTGTTTGACCTCTGGGGCCTGGAAGTCTGGTAGTAGTAGTATGATTTAAAGGCACAAAGTGATTGAAGTGTGCCCAGGCCCAGAGCTACTTTGCTGGGCATGAATGTGTTTGAACTCTTGGGCCTGGAAGTCTGGTAGTAGTAGTATGATTTAAAGGCACAAAGTGAATGAAGTGTGCCCAGGCCCAGAGCTACTTTGCTGGGCATGACTGTGTTTGACCTCTTGGCTCTGGAAGTCTATTTCTAGGCTTATATACAGGGTCAAACATCTTGAAGTGTGCCCAGGCCCAGAGCTACTTTGCTGGGCATGAATGTGTTTGAACTCTTGGGCCTGGAAGTCTGGTAGTAGTAGTATGATTTAAAGGCACAAAGTGATTGAAGTGTGCCCAGGCCCAGAGCTACTTTGCTGGGCATGACTGTGTTTGACCTCTTGGGCCTGGAAGTCTGGTGGTAGTAGTAGTATGATTTAAAGGCACAAAGTGATTGAAGTGTGCCCAGGCCCAGAGCTACTTTGCTGGGCATGAATGTGTTTGAACTCTTGGGCCTGGAAGTCTATTTCTAGGCTTATATAAAGGGTCAAACATCTTGAAGTGTGCCCAGGCCCAGAGCTACTTTGCTGTGCATGACTGTGGTTGACCTCTTGGCCCTGGAAGTCTGGTGGTAGTAGTAGTATGATTTAAAGGCACAAAGTGAATGAAGTGTGCCCAGGCCCAGAGCTACTTTGCTGGGCATGAATGTGTTTGAACTCTTGGGCCTGGAAGTCTGGTAGTAGTAGTATGATTTAAAGGCACAAAGTGATTGAAGTGTGCCCAGGCCCAGAGCTACTTTGCTGGGCATGACTGTGTTTGACCTCTTGGGCCTGGAAGTCTGGTGGTAGTAGTAGTATGATTTAAAGGCACAAAGTGATTGAAGTGTGCCCAGGCCCAGAGCTACTTTGCTGGGCATGAATGTGTTTGAACTCTTGGGCCTGGAAGTCTGGTGGTAGTAGTAGTATGATTTAAAGGCACAAAGTGATTGAAGTGTGCCCAGGCCCAGAGCTACTTTGCTGGGCATGAATGTGTTTGAACTCTTGGGCCTGGAAGTCTATTTCTAGGCTTATATAAAGGGTCAAACATCTTGAAGTGTGCCCAGGCCCAGAGCTACTTTGCTGTGCATGACTGTGGTTGACCTCTTGGCCCTGGAAGTCTGGTGGTAGTAGTAGTATGATTTAAAGGCACAAAGTGAATGAAGTGTGCCCAGGCCCAGAGCTACTTTGCTGGGCATGAATGTGTTTGAACTCTTGGGCCTGGAAGTCTGGTAGTAGTAGTAGTAGTAGTAGTAGTAGTAGTAGTAGTAGTATGATTTAAAGGCACAAAGTGCTTGAAGTGTGCCCAGGCCCAGAGCTACTTTGCTGTGCATGACTGTGTTTGACCTCTTGGCTCTGGAAGTCTATTTCTAGGCTTATATAAAGGGTCAAACTTCTTGAAGTGTGCCCAGGCCCAGAGCTACTTTGCTGTGTATGACTGTGTGACCTCTTGGCCCTGGAATTCTGGTGGTAGTAGTAGTATGATTTAAAGGCACAAAGTGAATGAAGTGTGCCCAGGCCCAGAGCTACTTTGCTGGGCATGACTGTGTTTGACCTCTTGGGCCTGGAAGTCTGGTAGTAGTAGTATGATTTAAAGGCACAAAGTGATTGAAGTGTGCCCAGGCCCAGAGCTACTTTGCTGGGCATGAATGTGTTTGAACTCTTGGGCCTGGAAGTCTATTTCTAGGCTTATATAAAGGGACAAACTTCTTGAAGTGTGCCCAGGCCCAGAGCTACTTTGCTGTGTATGACTGTGTGACCTCTTGGCCCTGGAATTCTGGTGGTAGTAGTAGTAGTAGTAGTATGATTTAAAGGTACAAAGTGAATGAAGTGTGCCCAGGCCCAGAGCTACTTTGCTGGGCATGACTGTGTTTGACCTCTTGGGCCTGGAAGTCTGGTAGTAGTAGTAGTAGTAGTATGATTTAAAGGCACAAAGTGATTGAAGTGTGCCCAGGCCCAGAGCTACTTTGCTGGGCATGACTGTGTTTGACCTCTTGGGCCTGGAAGTCTGGTGGTAGTAGTAGTATGATTTAAAGGCACAAAGTGATTGAAGTGTGCCCAGGCCCAGAGCTACTTTGCTGGGCATGAATGTGTTTGAACTCTTGGGCCTGGAAGTCTATTTCTAGGCTTATATAAAGGGTCAAACTTCTTGAAGTGTGCCCAGGCCCAGAGCTACTTTGCTGGGCATGACTGTGTTTGACCTCTTGGGCCTGGAAGTCTGGTAGTAGTAGTAGTAGTAGTAGTAGTAGTAGTAGTAGTAGTAGTATGATTTAAAGGTACAAAGTGAATGAAGTGTGCCCAGGCCCACAGCTACTTTGCTGGGCATGACTGTGTTTGACCTCTTGGGCCTGAAAGTCTATTTCTAGGCTTATATAAAGGGTCAAACTTCTTGAAGTGTGCCCAGGCCCAGATCTACTTTGCTGGGCATGACTGTGTTTGACCTCTTGGGCCTGGAAGTCTGGTAGTAGTAGTAGTAGTAGTAGTAGTAGTAGTAGTATGATTTAAAGGTACAAAGTGAATGAAGTGTGCCCAGGCCCAGAGCTACTTTGCTGGGCATGACTGTGTTTGACCTCTTGGGCCTGGAAGTCTATTTCTAGGCTTATATAAAGGGTCAAACTTCTTGAAGTGTGCCCAGGCCCAGAGCTACTTTGCTGTGTATGACTGTGTGACCTCTTGGCCCTGGAATTCTGGTGGTAGTAGTAGTATGATTTAAAGGCACAAAGTGAATGAAGTGTGCCCAGGCCCAGAGCTACTTTGCTGGGCATGACTGTGTTTGACCTCTTGGGCCTGGAAGTCTGGTAGTAGTAGTAGTAGTAGTAGTAGTAGTAGTAGTAGTAGTAGTAGTATGATTTAAAGGTACAAAGTGAATGAAGTGTGCCCAGGCCCAGAGCTACTTTGCTGGGCATGACTGTGTTTGACCTCTTGGGCCTGGAAGTCTATTTCTAGGCTTATATAAAGGGTCAAACATCTTGAAGTGTGCCCAGGCCCAGAGCTACTTTGCTGGGCATGAATGTGTTTGAACTCTTGGGCCTGGAAGTCTGGTAGTAGTAGTATGATTTAAAGGCACAAAGTGATTGAAGTGTGCCCAGGCCCAGAGCTACTTTGCTGGGCATGACTGTGTTTGACCTCTTGGGCCTGGAAGTCTGGTGGTAGTAGTAGTATGATTTAAAGGCACAAAGTGAATGAAGTGTGCCCAGGCCCAGAGCTACTTTGCTGGGCATGACTGTGTTTGACCTCTTGGGCCTGGAAGTCTATTTCTAGGCTTATATAAAGGGTCAAACATCTTGAAGTGTGCCCAGGCCCAGAGCTACTTTGCTGGGCATGAATGTGTTTGAACTCTTGGGCCTGGAAGTCTGGTAGTAGTAGTATGATTTAAAGGCACAAAGTGATTGAAGTGTGCCCAGGCCCAGAGCTACTTTGCTGGGCATGACTGTGTTTGACCTCTTGGGCCTGGAAGTCTGGTGGTAGTAGTAGTATGATTTAAAGGCACAAAGTGATTGAAGTGTGCCCAGGCCCAGAGCTACTTTGCTGGGCATGACTGTGTTTGACCTCTTGGGCCTGGAAGTCTGGTGGTAGTAGTAGTATGATTTAAAGGCACAAAGTGATTGAAGTGTGCCCAGGCCCAGAGCTACTTTGCTGGGCATGAATGTGTTTGAACTCTTGGGCCTGGAAGTCTGGTAGTAGTAGTAGTAGTAGTAGTAGTAGTAGTAGTAGTAGTATGATTTAAAGGTACAAAGTGAATGAAGTGTGCCCAGGCCCAGAGCTACTTTGCTGGGCATGACTGTGTTTGACGTCTTGGGCCTGGAAGTCTGGTAGTAGTAGTATGATTTAAAGGTACAAAGTGAATGAAGTGTGCCCAGGCCCAGAGCTACTTTGCTGGGCATGACTGTGTTTGACCTCTTGGCTCTGGAAGTCTATTTCTAGGCTTATATAAAGGGTCAAACTTCTTGAAGTGTGCCCAGGCCCAGAGCTACTTTGCTGGGCATGACTGTGTTTGACCTCTGGGGCCTGGAAGTCTGGTAGTAGTAGTATGATTTAAAGGCACAAAGTGATTGAAGTGTGCCCAGGCCCAGAGCTACTTTGCTGGGCATGAATGTGTTTGAACTCTTGGGCCTGGAAGTCTGGTAGTAGTAGTATGATTTAAAGGCACAAAGTGAATGAAGTGTGCCCAGGCCCAGAGCTACTTTGCTGGGCATGACTGTGTTTGACCTCTTGGCTCTGGAAGTCTATTTCTAGGCTTATATACAGGGTCAAACATCTTGAAGTGTGCCCAGGCCCAGAGCTACTTTGCTGGGCATGAATGTGTTTGAACTCTTGGGCCTGGAAGTCTGGTAGTAGTAGTATGATTTAAAGGCACAAAGTGATTGAAGTGTGCCCAGGCCCAGAGCTACTTTGCTGGGCATGACTGTGTTTGACCTCTTGGGCCTGGAAGTCTGGTAGTAGTAGTATGATTTAAAGGCACAAAGTGATTGAAGTGTGCCCAGGCCCAGAGCTACTTTGCTGGGCATGAATGTGTTTGACCTCTTGGGCCTGGAAGTCTGGTGGTAGTAGTAGTATGATTTAAAGGCACAAAGTGAATGAAGTGTGCCCAGGCCCAGAGCTACTTTGCTGTGCATGACTGTGTTTGACCTCTTGGCTCTGGAAGTCTATTTCTAGGCTTATATAAAGGGTCAAACTTCTTGAAGTGTGCCCAGGCCCAGAGCTACTTTGCTGGGCATGACTGTGTTTGACCTCTTGGGCCTGGAAGTCTGGTGGTAGTAGTAGTATGATTTAAAGGCACAAAGTGATTGAAGTGTGCCCAGGCCCAGAGCTACTTTGCTGGGCATGAATGTGTTTGAACTCTTGGGCCTGGAAGTCTATTTCTAGGCTTATATAAAGGGTCAAACATCTTGAAGTGTGCCCAGGCCCAGAGCTACTTTGCTGTGCATGACTGTGGTTGACCTCTTGGCCCTGGAAGTCTGGTGGTAGTAGTAGTATGATTTAAAGGCACAAAGTGAATGAAGTGTGCCCAGGCCCAGAGCTACTTTGCTGGGCATGAATGTGTTTGAACTCTTGGGCCTGGAAGTCTGGTAGTAGTAGTATGATTTAAAGGCACAAAGTGATTGAAGTGTGCCCAGGCCCAGAGCTACTTTGCTGGGCATGACTGTGTTTGACCTCTTGGGCCTGGAAGTCTGGTGGTAGTAGTAGTATGATTTAAAGGCACAAAGTGATTGAAGTGTGCCCAGGCCCAGAGCTACTTTGCTGGGCATGAATGTGTTTGAACTCTTGGGCCTGGAAGTCTATTTCTAGGCTTATATAAAGGGTCAAACTTCTTGAAGTGTGCCCAGGCCCAGAGCTACTTTGCTGGGCATGACTGTGTTTGACCTCTTGGGCCTGGAAGTCTGGTAGTAGTAGTAGTAGTAGTAGTAGTAGTAGTAGTAGTAGTAGTAGTAGTAGTATGATTTAAAGGTACAAAGTGAATGAAGTGTGCCCAGGCCCACAGCTACTTTGCTGGGCATGACTGTGTTTGACCTCTTGGGCCTGAAAGTCTATTTCTAGGCTTATATAAAGGGTCAAACTTCTTGAAGTGTGCCCAGGCCCAGATCTACTTTGCTGGGCATGACTGTGTTTGACCTCTTGGGCCTGGAAGTCTGGTAGTAGTAGTAGTAGTAGTAGTAGTAGTAGTAGTATGATTTAAAGGTACAAAGTGAATGAAGTGTGCCCAGGCCCAGAGCTACTTTGCTGGGCATGACTGTGTTTGACCTCTTGGGCCTGGAAGTCTATTTCTAGGCTTATATAAAGGGTCAAACTTCTTGAAGTGTGCCCAGGCCCAGAGCTACTTTGCTGTGTATGACTGTGTGACCTCTTGGCCCTGGAATTCTGGTGGTAGTAGTAGTATGATTTAAAGGCACAAAGTGAATGAAGTGTGCCCAGGCCCAGAGCTACTTTGCTGGGCATGACTGTGTTTGACCTCTTGGGCCTGGAAGTCTGGTAGTAGTAGTAGTAGTAGTAGTAGTAGTAGTAGTAGTAGTAGTAGTATGATTTAAAGGTACAAAGTGAATGAAGTGTGCCCAGGCCCAGAGCTACTTTGCTGGGCATGACTGTGTTTGACCTCTTGGGCCTGGAAGTCTATTTCTAGGCTTATATAAAGGGTCAAACATCTTGAAGTGTGCCCAGGCCCAGAGCTACTTTGCTGGGCATGAATGTGTTTGAACTCTTGGGCCTGGAAGTCTGGTAGTAGTAGTATGATTTAAAGGCACAAAGTGATTGAAGTGTGCCCAGGCCCAGAGCTACTTTGCTGGGCATGACTGTGTTTGACCTCTTGGGCCTGGAAGTCTGGTGGTAGTAGTAGTATGATTTAAAGGCACAAAGTGATTGAAGTGTGCCCAGGCCCAGAGCTACTTTGCTGGGCATGAATGTGTTTGAACTCTTGGGCCTGGAAGTCTATTTCTAGGCTTATATAAAGGGTCAAACATCTTGAAGTGTGCCCAGGCCCAGAGCTACTTTGCTGTGCATGACTGTGGTTGACCTCTTGGCCCTGGAAGTCTGGTGGTAGTAGTAGTATGATTTAAAGGCACAAAGTGAATGAAGTGTGCCCAGGCCCAGAGCTACTTTGCTGGGCATGAATGTGTTTGAACTCTTGGGCCTGGAAGTCTGGTAGTAGTAGTATGATTTAAAGGCACAAAGTGATTGAAGTGTGCCCAGGCCCAGAGCTACTTTGCTGGGCATGACTGTGTTTGACCTCTTGGGCCTGGAAGTCTGGTGGTAGTAGTAGTATGATTTAAAGGCACAAAGTGATTGAAGTGTGCCCAGGCCCAGAGCTACTTTGCTGGGCATGAATGTGTTTGAACTCTTGGGCCTGGAAGTCTATTTCTAGGCTTATATAAAGGGTCAAACTTCTTGAAGTGTGCCCAGGCCCAGAGCTACTTTGCTGGGCATGACTGTGTTTGACCTCTTGGGCCTGGAAGTCTGGTAGTAGTAGTAGTAGTAGTAGTAGTAGTAGTAGTAGTAGTAGTAGTAGTATGATTTAAAGGTACAAAGTGAATGAAGTGTGCCCAGGCCCACAGCTACTTTGCTGGGCATGACTGTGTTTGACCTCTTGGGCCTGAAAGTCTATTTCTAGGCTTATATAAAGGGTCAAACTTCTTGAAGTGTGCCCAGGCCCAGAGCTACTTTGCTGGGCATGACTGTGTTTGACCTCTGGGGCCTGGAAGTCTGGTAGTAGTAGTATGATTTAAAGACACAAAGTGATTGAAGTGTGCCCAGGCCCAGAGCTACTTTGCTGGGCATGAATGTGTTTGAACTCTTGGGCCTGGAAGTCTGGTAGTAGTAGTATGATTTAAAGGTACAAAGTGAATGAAGTGTGCCCAGGCCCAGAGCTACTTTGCTGTGCATGACTGTGTTTGACCTCTTGGCTCTGGAAGTCTATTTCTAGGCTTATATAAAGGGTCAAACTTCTTGAAGTGTGCCCAGGCCCAGAGCTACTTTGCTGGGCATGACTGTGTTTGACCTCTGGGGCCTGGAAGTCTGGTAGTAGTAGTATGATTTAAAGGCACAAAGTGATTGAAGTGTGCCCAGGCCCAGAGCTACTTTGCTGGGTATGATTCTGTGACCTCTTGGGTCTGGAAATGTGGTACTTTGAATGATTAAAAGAGTGAAACGGTCTGAAGTGTGCGCAGGTGTAAAGCAACCTTGCTAGGCATGAAGGTGTGACCTCCAGGGCCTGGAAGTCTGGTGGTAGTAGTAGTATGATTTAAAGGCACAAAGTGATTGAAGTGTGCCCAGGCCCAGAGCTACTTTGCTGGGCATGAATGTGTTTGACCTCTTGGGCCTGGAAGTCTGGTGGTAGTAGTAGTATGATTTAAAGGTACAAAGTGAATGAAGTGTGCCCAGGCCCAGAGCTACTTTGCTGTGCATGACTGTGTTTGAACTCTTGGGCCTGGAAGTCTATTTCTAGGCTTATATAAAGGGTCAAACATCTTGAAGTGTGCCCAGGCCCAGAGCTACTTTGCTGTGCATGACTGTGGTTGACCTCTTGGCCCTGGAAGTCTGGTGGTAGTAGTAGTATGATTTAAAGGCACAAAGTGAATGAAGTGTGCCCAGGCCCAGAGCTACTTTGCTGGGCATGAATGTGTTTGAACTCTTGGGCCTGGAAGTCTGGTAGTAGTAGTAGTAGTAGTAGTAGTAGTAGTAGTAGTAGTATGATTTAAAGGCACAAAGTGCTTGAAGTGTGCCCAGGCCCAGAGCTACTTTGCTGTGCATGACTGTGTTTGACCTCTTGGCTCTGGAAGTCTATTTCTAGGCTTATATAAAGGGTCAAACTTCTTGAAGTGTGCCCAGGCCCAGAGCTACTTTGCTGTGTATGACTGTGTGACCTCTTGGCCCTGGAATTCTGGTGGTAGTAGTAGTATGATTTAAAGGCACAAAGTGAATGAAGTGTGCCCAGGCCCAGAGCTACTTTGCTGGGCATGACTGTGTTTGACCTCTTGGGCCTGGAAGTCTGGTAGTAGTAGTATGATTTAAAGGCACAAAGTGATTGAAGTGTGCCCAGGCCCAGAGCTACTTTGCTGGGCATGAATGTGTTTGAACTCTTGGGCCTGGAAGTCTATTTCTAGGCTTATATAAAGGGACAAACTTCTTGAAGTGTGCCCAGGCCCAGAGCTACTTTGCTGTGTATGACTGTGTGACCTCTTGGCCCTGGAATTCTGGTGGTAGTAGTAGTAGTAGTAGTATGATTTAAAGGTACAAAGTGAATGAAGTGTGCCCAGGCCCAGAGCTACTTTGCTGGGCATGACTGTGTTTGACCTCTTGGGCCTGGAAGTCTGGTAGTAGTAGTAGTAGTAGTATGATTTAAAGGCACAAAGTGATTGAAGTGTGCCCAGGCCCAGAGCTACTTTGCTGGGCATGAATGTGTTTGAACTCTTGGGCCTGGAAGTCTGGTAGTAGTAGTATGATTTAAAGGTACAAAGTGAATGAAGTGTGCCCAGGCCCAGAGCTACTTTGCTGTGCATGACTGTGTTTGAACTCTTGGGCCTGGAAGTCTATTTCTAGGCTTATATAAAGGGTCAAACATCTTGAAGTGTGCCCAGGCCCAGAGCTACTTTGCTGTGCATGACTGTGGTTGACCTCTTGGCCCTGGAAGTCTGGTGGTAGTAGTAGTATGATTTAAAGGCACAAAGTGAATGAAGTGTGCCCAGGCCCAGAGCTACTTTGCTGGGCATGAATGTGTTTGAACTCTTGGGCCTGGAAGTCTGGTAGTAGTAGTATGATTTAAAGGCACAAAGTGAATGAAGTGTGCCCAGGCCCAGAGCTACTTTGCTGTGCATGACTGTGTTTGACCTCTTGGCTCTGGAAGTCTATTTCTAGGCTTATATAAAGGGTCAAACTTCTTGAAGTGTGCCCAGGCCCAGAGCTACTTTGCTGTGTATGACTGTGTGACCTCTTGGCCCTGGAATTCTGGTGGTAGTAGTAGTAGTATGATTTAAAGGCACAAAGTGAATGAAGTGTGCCCAGGCCCAGAGCTACTTTGCTGGGCATGACTGTGTTTGACCTCTTGGGCCTGGAAGTCTGGTAGTAGTAGTATGATTTAAAGGCACAAAGTGATTGAAGTGTGCCCAGGCCCAGAGCTACTTTGCTGGGCATGAATGTGTTTGAACTCTTGGGCCTGGAAGTCTATTTCTAGGCTTATATAAAGGGACAAACTTCTTGAAGTGTGCCCAGGCCCAGAGCTACTTTGCTGTGTATGACTGTGTGACCTCTTGGCCCTGGAATTCTGGTGGTAGTAGTAGTAGTAGTAGTATGATTTAAAGGTACAAAGTGAATGAAGTGTGCCCAGGCCCAGAGCTACTTTGCTGGGCATGACTGTGTTTGACCTCTTGGGCCTGGAAGTCTGGTAGTAGTAGTAGTAGTAGTAGTAGTAGTAGTAGTAGTAGTATGATTTAAAGGTACAAAGTGAATGAAGTGTGCCCAGGCCCAGAGCTACTTTGCTGGGCATGACTGTGTTTGACCTCTTGGGCCTGGAAGTCTATTTCTAGGCTTATATAAAGGGTCAAACTTTTTGAAGTGTGCCCAGGCCCAGAGCTACTTTGCTGTGTATGACTGTGTGACCTCTTGGCCCTGGAATTCTGGTGGTAGTAGTAGTATGATTTAAAGGCACAAAGTGAATGAAGTGTGCCCAGGCCCAGAGCTACTTTGCTGGGCATGACTGTGTTTGACCTCTTGGGCCTGGAAGTCTGGTAGTAGTAGTATGATTTAAAGGCACAAAGTGATTGAAGTGTGCCCAGGCCCAGAGCTACTTTGCTGGGCATGAATGTGTTTGACCTCTTGGGCCTGGAAGTCTATTTCTAGGCTTATATAAAGGGTCAAACTTCTTGAAGTGTGCCCAGGCCCAGAGCTACTTTGCTGGGCATGACTGTGTTTGACCTCTTGGGTCTGGAAGTCTGGTAGTAGTAGTAGTATGATTTAAAGGCACAAAGTGATTGAAGTGTGCCCAGGCACAGAGCTACTTTGCTGGGCATGAATGTGTTTGACCTCTTGGGCCTGGAAGTCTGGTAGTAGTAGTATGATTTAAAGGCACAAAGTGATTGAAGTGTGCCCAGGCCCAGAGCTACTTTGCTGGGCATGAATGTGTTTGACCTCTTGGGCCTGGAAGTCTGGTGGTAGTAGTAGTATGATTTAAAGGTACAAAGTGAATGAAGTGTGCCCAGGCCCAGAGCTACTTTGCTGTGAATGACTGTGTTTGAACTCTTGGGCCTGGAAGTCTATTTCTAGGCTTATATAAAGGGTCAAACATCTTGAATTGTGCCCAGGCCCAGAGCTACTTTGCTGTGCATGACTGTGGTTGACCTCTTGGCCCTGGAAGTCTGGTGGTAGTAGTAGTATGATTTAAAGGCACAAAGTGAATGAAGTGTGCCCAGGCCCAGAGCTACTTTGCTGGGCATGACTGTGTTTGACGTCTTGGGCCTGGAAGTCTGGTAGTAGTAGTATGATTTAAAGGCACAAAGTGATTGAAGTGTGCCCAGGCCCAGAGCTACTTTGCTGGGCATGACTATGTTTGACCTCTTGGGCCTGGAAGTCTGGTAGTAGTAGTATGATTTAAAGGCACAAAGTGATTGAAGTGTGCCCAGGCCCAGAGCTACTTTGCTGGGCATGAATGTGTTTGACCTCTTGGGCCTGGAAGTCTGGTGGTAGTAGTAGTATGATTTAAAGGTACAAAGTGAATGAAGTGTGCCCAGGCCCAGAGCTACTTTGCTGTGCATGACTGTGTTTGAACTCTTGGGCCTGGAAGTCTATTTCTAGGCTTATATAAAGGGTCAAACATCTTGAAGTGTGCCCAGGCCCAGAGCTACTTTGCTGTGCATGACTGTGGTTGACCTCTTGGCCCTGGAAGTCTGGTGGTGGTAGTAGTAGTATGATTTAAAGGCACAAAGTGAATGAAGTGTGCCCAGGCCCAGAGCTACTTTGCTGGGCATGACTGTGTTTGACCTCTTGGGCCTGGAAGTCTGGTAGTAGTAGTATGATTTAAAGGCACAAAGTGATTGAAGTGTGCCCAGGCCCAGAGCTACTTTGCTGGGCATGAATGTGTTTGACCTCTTGGCCCTGGAAGTCTGGTGGTAGTAGTAGTATGATTTAAAGGCACAAAGTGATTGCAGTGTGCCCAGGCCCAGAGCTACTTTGCTGGGCATGACTGTGTTTGACCTCTTGGGCCTGGAAGTCTGGTAGTAGTAGTAGTAGTAGTAGTAGTAGTATGATTTAAAGGTACAAAGTGAATGAAGTGTGCCCAGGCCCAGAGCTACTTTGCTGGGCATGACTGTGTTTGACCTCTTGGGCCTGGAAGTCTATTTCTAGGCTTATATAAAGGGTCAAACTTCTTGAAGTGTGCCCAGGCCCAGAGCTACTTTGCTGTGTATGACTGTGTGACCTCTTGGCCCTGGAATTCTGGTGGTAGTAGTAGTATGATTTAAAGGCACAAAGTGAATGAAGTGTGCCCAGGCCCAGAGCTACTTTGCTGGGCATGACTGTGTTTGACCTCTTGGGCCTGGAAGTCTGGTAGTAGTAGTAGTAGTAGTAGTAGTAGTAGTAGTAGTAGTATGATTTAAAGGTACAAAGTGAATGAAGTGTGCCCAGGCCCAGAGCTACTTTGCTGGGCATGACTGTGTTTGACCTCTTGGGCCTGGAAGTCTATTTCTAGGCTTATATAAAGGGTCAAACATCTTGAAGTGTGCCCAGGCCCAGAGCTACTTTGCTGGGCATGAATGTGTTTGAACTCTTGGGCCTGGAAGTCTGGTAGTAGTAGTATGATTTAAAGGCACAAAGTGATTGAAGTGTGCCCAGGCCCAGAGCTACTTTGCTGGGCATGACTGTGTTTGACCTCTTGGGCCTGGAAGTCTGGTGGTAGTAGTAGTATGATTTAAAGGCACAAAGTGATTGAAGTGTGCCCAGGCCCAGAGCTACTTTGCTGGGCATGACTGTGTTTGACCTCTTGGGCCTGGAAGTCTGGTGGTAGTAGTAGTATGATTTAAAGGCACAAAGTGATTGAAGTGTGCCCAGGCCCAGAGCTACTTTGCTGGGCATGAATGTGTTTGAACTCTTGGGCCTGGAAGTCTGGTAGTAGTAGTAGTAGTAGTAGTAGTAGTAGTAGTAGTAGTATGATTTAAAGGTACAAAGTGAATGAAGTGTGCCCAGGCCCAGAGCTACTTTGCTGGGCATGACTGTGTTTGACGTCTTGGGCCTGGAAGTCTGGTAGTAGTAGTATGATTTAAAGGTACAAAGTGAATGAAGTGTGCCCAGGCCCAGAGCTACTTTGCTGGGCATGACTGTGTTTGACCTCTTGGCTCTGGAAGTCTATTTCTAGGCTTATATAAAGGGTCAAACTTCTTGAAGTGTGCCCAGGCCCAGAGCTACTTTGCTGGGCATGACTGTGTTTGACCTCTGGGGCCTGGAAGTCTGGTAGTAGTAGTATGATTTAAAGGCACAAAGTGATTGAAGTGTGCCCAGGCCCAGAGCTACTTTGCTGGGCATGAATGTGTTTGAACTCTTGGGCCTGGAAGTCTGGTAGTAGTAGTATGATTTAAAGGCACAAAGTGAATGAAGTGTGCCCAGGCCCAGAGCTACTTTGCTGGGCATGACTGTGTTTGACCTCTTGGCTCTGGAAGTCTATTTCTAGGCTTATATACAGGGTCAAACATCTTGAAGTGTGCCCAGGCCCAGAGCTACTTTGCTGGGCATGAATGTGTTTGAACTCTTGGGCCTGGAAGTCTGGTAGTAGTAGTATGATTTAAAGGCACAAAGTGATTGAAGTGTGCCCAGGCCCAGAGCTACTTTGCTGGGCATGACTGTGTTTGACCTCTTGGGCCTGGAAGTCTGGTAGTAGTAGTATGATTTAAAGGCACAAAGTGATTGAAGTGTGCCCAGGCCCAGAGCTACTTTGCTGGGCATGAATGTGTTTGACCTCTTGGGCCTGGAAGTCTGGTGGTAGTAGTAGTATGATTTAAAGGCACAAAGTGAATGAAGTGTGCCCAGGCCCAGAGCTACTTTGCTGTGCATGACTGTGGTTGACCTCTTGGCCCTGGAAGTCTGGTGGTAGTAGTAGTATGATTTAAAGGCACAAAGTGAATGAAGTGTGCCCAGGCCCAGAGCTACTTTGCTGGGCATGAATGTGTTTGAACTCTTGGGCCTGGAAGTCTGGTAGTAGTAGTATGATTTAAAGGCACAAAGTGATTGAAGTGTGCCCAGGCCCAGAGCTACTTTGCTGGGCATGACTGTGTTTGACCTCTTGGGCCTGGAAGTCTGGTGGTAGTAGTAGTATGATTTAAAGGCACAAAGTGATTGAAGTGTGCCCAGGCCCAGAGCTACTTTGCTGGGCATGAATGTGTTTGAACTCTTGGGCCTGGAAGTCTATTTCTAGGCTTATATAAAGGGTCAAACTTCTTGAAGTGTGCCCAGGCCCAGAGCTACTTTGCTGGGCATGACTGTGTTTGACCTCTTGGGCCTGGAAGTCTGGTAGTAGTAGTAGTAGTAGTAGTAGTAGTAGTAGTAGTAGTAGTAGTAGTATGATTTAAAGGTACAAAGTGAATGAAGTGTGCCCAGGCCCACAGCTACTTTGCTGGGCATGACTGTGTTTGACCTCTTGGGCCTGAAAGTCTATTTCTAGGCTTATATAAAGGGTCAAACTTCTTGAAGTGTGCCCAGGCCCAGAGCTACTTTGCTGGGCATGACTGTGTTTGACCTCTGGGGCCTGGAAGTCTGGTAGTAGTAGTATGATTTAAAGACACAAAGTGATTGAAGTGTGCCCAGGCCCAGAGCTACTTTGCTGGGCATGAATGTGTTTGAACTCTTGGGCCTGGAAGTCTGGTAGTAGTAGTATGATTTAAAGGTACAAAGTGAATGAAGTGTGCCCAGGCCCAGAGCTACTTTGCTGTGCATGACTGTGTTTGACCTCTTGGCTCTGGAAGTCTATTTCTAGGCTTATATAAAGGGTCAAACTTCTTGAAGTGTGCCCAGGCCCAGAGCTACTTTGCTGGGCATGACTGTGTTTGACCTCTGGGGCCTGGAAGTCTGGTAGTAGTAGTATGATTTAAAGGCACAAAGTGATTGAAGTGTGCCCAGGCCCAGAGCTACTTTGCTGGGTATGATTCTGTGACCTCTTGGGTCTGGAAATGTGGTACTTTGAATGATTAAAAGAGTGAAACGGTCTGAAGTGTGCGCAGGTGTAAAGCAACCTTGCTAGGCATGAAGGTGTGACCTCCAGGGCCTGGAAGTCTGGTGGTAGTAGTAGTATGATTTAAAGGCACAAAGTGATTGAAGTGTGCCCAGGCCCAGAGCTACTTTGCTGGGCATGAATGTGTTTGACCTCTTGGGCCTGGAAGTCTGGTGGTAGTAGTAGTATGATTTAAAGGTACAAAGTGAATGAAGTGTGCCCAGGCCCAGAGCTACTTTGCTGTGCATGACTGTGTTTGAACTCTTGGGCCTGGAAGTCTATTTCTAGGCTTATATAAAGGGTCAAACATCTTGAAGTGTGCCCAGGCCCAGAGCTACTTTGCTGTGCATGACTGTGGTTGACCTCTTGGCCCTGGAAGTCTGGTGGTAGTAGTAGTATGATTTAAAGGCACAAAGTGAATGAAGTGTGCCCAGGCCCAGAGCTACTTTGCTGGGCATGAATGTGTTTGAACTCTTGGGCCTGGAAGTCTGGTAGTAGTAGTAGTAGTAGTAGTAGTAGTAGTAGTAGTAGTATGATTTAAAGGCACAAAGTGCTTGAAGTGTGCCCAGGCCCAGAGCTACTTTGCTGTGCATGACTGTGTTTGACCTCTTGGCTCTGGAAGTCTATTTCTAGGCTTATATAAAGGGTCAAACTTCTTGAAGTGTGCCCAGGCCCAGAGCTACTTTGCTGTGTATGACTGTGTGACCTCTTGGCCCTGGAATTCTGGTGGTAGTAGTAGTATGATTTAAAGGCACAAAGTGAATGAAGTGTGCCCAGGCCCAGAGCTACTTTGCTGGGCATGAATGTGTTTGAACTCTTGGGCCTGGAAGTCTGGTAGTAGTAGTATGATTTAAAGGCACAAAGTGATTGAAGTGTGCCCAGGCCCAGAGCTACTTTGCTGGGCATGACTGTGTTTGACCTCTTGGGCCTGGAAGTCTGGTAGTAGTAGTATGATTTAAAGGCACAAAGTGATTGAAGTGTGCCCAGGCCCAGAGCTACTTTGCTGGGCATGAATGTGTTTGACCTCTTGGGCCTGGAAGTCTGGTGGTAGTAGTAGTATGATTTAAAGGCACAAAGTGAATGAAGTGTGCCCAGGCCCAGAGCTACTTTGCTGTGCATGACTGTGTTTGACCTCTTGGCTCTGGAAGTCTATTTCTAGGCTTATATAAAGGGTCAAACTTCTTGAAGTGTGCCCAGGCCCAGAGCTACTTTGCTGGGCATGACTGTGTTTGACCTCTGGGGCCTGGAAGTCTGGTAGTAGTAGTATGATTTAAAGGCACAAAGTGATTGAAGTGTGCCCAGGCCCAGAGCTACTTTGCTGGGCATGAATGTGTTTGAACTCTTGGGCCTGGAAGTCTGGTAGTAGTAGTATGATTTAAAGGCACAAAGTGAATGAAGTGTGCCCAGGCCCAGAGCTACTTTGCTGGGCATGACTGTGTTTGACCTCTTGGCTCTGGAAGTCTATTTCTAGGCTTATATACAGGGTCAAACATCTTGAAGTGTGCCCAGGCCCAGAGCTACTTTGCTGGGCATGAATGTGTTTGAACTCTTGGGCCTGGAAGTCTGGTAGTAGTAGTATGATTTAAAGGCACAAAGTGATTGAAGTGTGCCCAGGCCCAGAGCTACTTTGCTGGGCATGACTGTGTTTGACCTCTTGGGCCTGGAAGTCTGGTGGTAGTAGTAGTATGATTTAAAGGCACAAAGTGATTGAAGTGTGCCCAGGCCCAGAGCTACTTTGCTGGGCATGAATGTGTTTGAACTCTTGGGCCTGGAAGTCTATTTCTAGGCTTATATAAAGGGTCAAACATCTTGAAGTGTGCCCAGGCCCAGAGCTACTTTGCTGTGCATGACTGTGGTTGACCTCTTGGCCCTGGAAGTCTGGTGGTAGTAGTAGTATGATTTAAAGGCACAAAGTGAATGAAGTGTGCCCAGGCCCAGAGCTACTTTGCTGGGCATGAATGTGTTTGAACTCTTGGGCCTGGAAGTCTGGTAGTAGTAGTATGATTTAAAGGCACAAAGTGATTGAAGTGTGCCCAGGCCCAGAGCTACTTTGCTGGGCATGACTGTGTTTGACCTCTTGGGCCTGGAAGTCTGGTGGTAGTAGTAGTATGATTTAAAGGCACAAAGTGATTGAAGTGTGCCCAGGCCCAGAGCTACTTTGCTGGGCATGAATGTGTTTGAACTCTTGGGCCTGGAAGTCTGGTGGTAGTAGTAGTATGATTTAAAGGCACAAAGTGATTGAAGTGTGCCCAGGCCCAGAGCTACTTTGCTGGGCATGAATGTGTTTGAACTCTTGGGCCTGGAAGTCTATTTCTAGGCTTATATAAAGGGTCAAACATCTTGAAGTGTGCCCAGGCCCAGAGCTACTTTGCTGTGCATGACTGTGGTTGACCTCTTGGCCCTGGAAGTCTGGTGGTAGTAGTAGTATGATTTAAAGGCACAAAGTGAATGAAGTGTGCCCAGGCCCAGAGCTACTTTGCTGGGCATGAATGTGTTTGAACTCTTGGGCCTGGAAGTCTGGTAGTAGTAGTAGTAGTAGTAGTAGTAGTAGTAGTAGTAGTATGATTTAAAGGCACAAAGTGCTTGAAGTGTGCCCAGGCCCAGAGCTACTTTGCTGTGCATGACTGTGTTTGACCTCTTGGCTCTGGAAGTCTATTTCTAGGCTTATATAAAGGGTCAAACTTCTTGAAGTGTGCCCAGGCCCAGAGCTACTTTGCTGTGTATGACTGTGTGACCTCTTGGCCCTGGAATTCTGGTGGTAGTAGTAGTATGATTTAAAGGCACAAAGTGAATGAAGTGTGCCCAGGCCCAGAGCTACTTTGCTGGGCATGACTGTGTTTGACCTCTTGGGCCTGGAAGTCTGGTAGTAGTAGTATGATTTAAAGGCACAAAGTGATTGAAGTGTGCCCAGGCCCAGAGCTACTTTGCTGGGCATGAATGTGTTTGAACTCTTGGGCCTGGAAGTCTATTTCTAGGCTTATATAAAGGGACAAACTTCTTGAAGTGTGCCCAGGCCCAGAGCTACTTTGCTGTGTATGACTGTGTGACCTCTTGGCCCTGGAATTCTGGTGGTAGTAGTAGTAGTAGTAGTATGATTTAAAGGTACAAAGTGAATGAAGTGTGCCCAGGCCCAGAGCTACTTTGCTGGGCATGACTGTGTTTGACCTCTTGGGCCTGGAAGTCTGGTAGTAGTAGTAGTAGTAGTATGATTTAAAGGCACAAAGTGATTGAAGTGTGCCCAGGCCCAGAGCTACTTTGCTGGGCATGACTGTGTTTGACCTCTTGGGCCTGGAAGTCTGGTGGTAGTAGTAGTATGATTTAAAGGCACAAAGTGATTGAAGTGTGCCCAGGCCCAGAGCTACTTTGCTGGGCATGAATGTGTTTGAACTCTTGGGCCTGGAAGTCTATTTCTAGGCTTATATAAAGGGTCAAACTTCTTGAAGTGTGCCCAGGCCCAGAGCTACTTTGCTGGGCATGACTGTGTTTGACCTCTTGGGCCTGGAAGTCTGGTAGTAGTAGTAGTAGTAGTAGTAGTAGTAGTAGTAGTAGTAGTATGATTTAAAGGTACAAAGTGAATGAAGTGTGCCCAGGCCCACAGCTACTTTGCTGGGCATGACTGTGTTTGACCTCTTGGGCCTGAAAGTCTATTTCTAGGCTTATATAAAGGGTCAAACTTCTTGAAGTGTGCCCAGGCCCAGATCTACTTTGCTGGGCATGACTGTGTTTGACCTCTTGGGCCTGGAAGTCTGGTAGTAGTAGTAGTAGTAGTAGTAGTAGTAGTAGTATGATTTAAAGGTACAAAGTGAATGAAGTGTGCCCAGGCCCAGAGCTACTTTGCTGGGCATGACTGTGTTTGACCTCTTGGGCCTGGAAGTCTATTTCTAGGCTTATATAAAGGGTCAAACTTCTTGAAGTGTGCCCAGGCCCAGAGCTACTTTGCTGTGTATGACTGTGTGACCTCTTGGCCCTGGAATTCTGGTGGTAGTAGTAGTATGATTTAAAGGCACAAAGTGAATGAAGTGTGCCCAGGCCCAGAGCTACTTTGCTGGGCATGACTGTGTTTGACCTCTTGGGCCTGGAAGTCTGGTAGTAGTAGTAGTAGTAGTAGTAGTAGTAGTAGTAGTAGTAGTAGTATGATTTAAAGGTACAAAGTGAATGAAGTGTGCCCAGGCCCAGAGCTACTTTGCTGGGCATGACTGTGTTTGACCTCTTGGGCCTGGAAGTCTATTTCTAGGCTTATATAAAGGGTCAAACATCTTGAAGTGTGCCCAGGCCCAGAGCTACTTTGCTGGGCATGAATGTGTTTGAACTCTTGGGCCTGGAAGTCTGGTAGTAGTAGTATGATTTAAAGGCACAAAGTGATTGAAGTGTGCCCAGGCCCAGAGCTACTTTGCTGGGCATGACTGTGTTTGACCTCTTGGGCCTGGAAGTCTGGTGGTAGTAGTAGTATGATTTAAAGGCACAAAGTGAATGAAGTGTGCCCAGGCCCAGAGCTACTTTGCTGGGCATGACTGTGTTTGACCTCTTGGGCCTGGAAGTCTATTTCTAGGCTTATATAAAGGGTCAAACATCTTGAAGTGTGCCCAGGCCCAGAGCTACTTTGCTGGGCATGAATGTGTTTGAACTCTTGGGCCTGGAAGTCTGGTAGTAGTAGTATGATTTAAAGGCACAAAGTGATTGAAGTGTGCCCAGGCCCAGAGCTACTTTGCTGGGCATGACTGTGTTTGACCTCTTGGGCCTGGAAGTCTGGTGGTAGTAGTAGTATGATTTAAAGGCACAAAGTGATTGAAGTGTGCCCAGGCCCAGAGCTACTTTGCTGGGCATGACTGTGTTTGACCTCTTGGGCCTGGAAGTCTGGTGGTAGTAGTAGTATGATTTAAAGGCACAAAGTGATTGAAGTGTGCCCAGGCCCAGAGCTACTTTGCTGGGCATGAATGTGTTTGAACTCTTGGGCCTGGAAGTCTGGTAGTAGTAGTAGTAGTAGTAGTAGTAGTAGTAGTAGTAGTATGATTTAAAGGTACAAAGTGAATGAAGTGTGCCCAGGCCCAGAGCTACTTTGCTGGGCATGACTGTGTTTGACGTCTTGGGCCTGGAAGTCTGGTAGTAGTAGTATGATTTAAAGGTACAAAGTGAATGAAGTGTGCCCAGGCCCAGAGCTACTTTGCTGGGCATGACTGTGTTTGACCTCTTGGCTCTGGAAGTCTATTTCTAGGCTTATATAAAGGGTCAAACTTCTTGAAGTGTGCCCAGGCCCAGAGCTACTTTGCTGGGCATGACTGTGTTTGACCTCTGGGGCCTGGAAGTCTGGTAGTAGTAGTATGATTTAAAGGCACAAAGTGATTGAAGTGTGCCCAGGCCCAGAGCTACTTTGCTGGGCATGAATGTGTTTGAACTCTTGGGCCTGGAAGTCTGGTAGTAGTAGTATGATTTAAAGGCACAAAGTGAATGAAGTGTGCCCAGGCCCAGAGCTACTTTGCTGGGCATGACTGTGTTTGACCTCTTGGCTCTGGAAGTCTATTTCTAGGCTTATATACAGGGTCAAACATCTTGAAGTGTGCCCAGGCCCAGAGCTACTTTGCTGGGCATGAATGTGTTTGAACTCTTGGGCCTGGAAGTCTGGTAGTAGTAGTATGATTTAAAGGCACAAAGTGATTGAAGTGTGCCCAGGCCCAGAGCTACTTTGCTGGGCATGACTGTGTTTGACCTCTTGGGCCTGGAAGTCTGGTAGTAGTAGTATGATTTAAAGGCACAAAGTGATTGAAGTGTGCCCAGGCCCAGAGCTACTTTGCTGGGCATGAATGTGTTTGACCTCTTGGGCCTGGAAGTCTGGTGGTAGTAGTAGTATGATTTAAAGGCACAAAGTGAATGAAGTGTGCCCAGGCCCAGAGCTACTTTGCTGTGCATGACTGTGTTTGACCTCTTGGCTCTGGAAGTCTATTTCTAGGCTTATATAAAGGGTCAAACTTCTTGAAGTGTGCCCAGGCCCAGAGCTACTTTGCTGGGCATGACTGTGTTTGACCTCTTGGGCCTGGAAGTCTGGTGGTAGTAGTAGTATGATTTAAAGGCACAAAGTGATTGAAGTGTGCCCAGGCCCAGAGCTACTTTGCTGGGCATGAATGTGTTTGAACTCTTGGGCCTGGAAGTCTATTTCTAGGCTTATATAAAGGGTCAAACATCTTGAAGTGTGCCCAGGCCCAGAGCTACTTTGCTGTGCATGACTGTGGTTGACCTCTTGGCCCTGGAAGTCTGGTGGTAGTAGTAGTATGATTTAAAGGCACAAAGTGAATGAAGTGTGCCCAGGCCCAGAGCTACTTTGCTGGGCATGAATGTGTTTGAACTCTTGGGCCTGGAAGTCTGGTAGTAGTAGTATGATTTAAAGGCACAAAGTGATTGAAGTGTGCCCAGGCCCAGAGCTACTTTGCTGGGCATGACTGTGTTTGACCTCTTGGGCCTGGAAGTCTGGTGGTAGTAGTAGTATGATTTAAAGGCACAAAGTGATTGAAGTGTGCCCAGGCCCAGAGCTACTTTGCTGGGCATGAATGTGTTTGAACTCTTGGGCCTGGAAGTCTATTTCTAGGCTTATATAAAGGGTCAAACTTCTTGAAGTGTGCCCAGGCCCAGAGCTACTTTGCTGGGCATGACTGTGTTTGACCTCTTGGGCCTGGAAGTCTGGTAGTAGTAGTAGTAGTAGTAGTAGTAGTAGTAGTAGTAGTAGTAGTAGTAGTATGATTTAAAGGTACAAAGTGAATGAAGTGTGCCCAGGCCCACAGCTACTTTGCTGGGCATGACTGTGTTTGACCTCTTGGGCCTGAAAGTCTATTTCTAGGCTTATATAAAGGGTCAAACTTCTTGAAGTGTGCCCAGGCCCAGATCTACTTTGCTGGGCATGACTGTGTTTGACCTCTTGGGCCTGGAAGTCTGGTAGTAGTAGTAGTAGTAGTAGTAGTAGTAGTAGTATGATTTAAAGGTACAAAGTGAATGAAGTGTGCCCAGGCCCAGAGCTACTTTGCTGGGCATGACTGTGTTTGACCTCTTGGGCCTGGAAGTCTATTTCTAGGCTTATATAAAGGGTCAAACTTCTTGAAGTGTGCCCAGGCCCAGAGCTACTTTGCTGTGTATGACTGTGTGACCTCTTGGCCCTGGAATTCTGGTGGTAGTAGTAGTATGATTTAAAGGCACAAAGTGAATGAAGTGTGCCCAGGCCCAGAGCTACTTTGCTGGGCATGACTGTGTTTGACCTCTTGGGCCTGGAAGTCTGGTAGTAGTAGTAGTAGTAGTAGTAGTAGTAGTAGTAGTAGTAGTAGTATGATTTAAAGGTACAAAGTGAATGAAGTGTGCCCAGGCCCAGAGCTACTTTGCTGGGCATGACTGTGTTTGACCTCTTGGGCCTGGAAGTCTATTTCTAGGCTTATATAAAGGGTCAAACATCTTGAAGTGTGCCCAGGCCCAGAGCTACTTTGCTGGGCATGAATGTGTTTGAACTCTTGGGCCTGGAAGTCTGGTAGTAGTAGTATGATTTAAAGGCACAAAGTGATTGAAGTGTGCCCAGGCCCAGAGCTACTTTGCTGGGCATGACTGTGTTTGACCTCTTGGGCCTGGAAGTCTGGTGGTAGTAGTAGTATGATTTAAAGGCACAAAGTGATTGAAGTGTGCCCAGGCCCAGAGCTACTTTGCTGGGCATGAATGTGTTTGAACTCTTGGGCCTGGAAGTCTATTTCTAGGCTTATATAAAGGGTCAAACATCTTGAAGTGTGCCCAGGCCCAGAGCTACTTTGCTGTGCATGACTGTGGTTGACCTCTTGGCCCTGGAAGTCTGGTGGTAGTAGTAGTATGATTTAAAGGCACAAAGTGAATGAAGTGTGCCCAGGCCCAGAGCTACTTTGCTGGGCATGAATGTGTTTGAACTCTTGGGCCTGGAAGTCTGGTAGTAGTAGTATGATTTAAAGGCACAAAGTGATTGAAGTGTGCCCAGGCCCAGAGCTACTTTGCTGGGCATGACTGTGTTTGACCTCTTGGGCCTGGAAGTCTGGTGGTAGTAGTAGTATGATTTAAAGGCACAAAGTGATTGAAGTGTGCCCAGGCCCAGAGCTACTTTGCTGGGCATGAATGTGTTTGAACTCTTGGGCCTGGAAGTCTATTTCTAGGCTTATATAAAGGGTCAAACTTCTTGAAGTGTGCCCAGGCCCAGAGCTACTTTGCTGGGCATGACTGTGTTTGACCTCTTGGGCCTGGAAGTCTGGTAGTAGTAGTAGTAGTAGTAGTAGTAGTAGTAGTAGTAGTAGTAGTAGTATGATTTAAAGGTACAAAGTGAATGAAGTGTGCCCAGGCCCACAGCTACTTTGCTGGGCATGACTGTGTTTGACCTCTTGGGCCTGAAAGTCTATTTCTAGGCTTATATAAAGGGTCAAACTTCTTGAAGTGTGCCCAGGCCCAGAGCTACTTTGCTGGGCATGACTGTGTTTGACCTCTGGGGCCTGGAAGTCTGGTAGTAGTAGTATGATTTAAAGACACAAAGTGATTGAAGTGTGCCCAGGCCCAGAGCTACTTTGCTGGGCATGAATGTGTTTGAACTCTTGGGCCTGGAAGTCTGGTAGTAGTAGTATGATTTAAAGGTACAAAGTGAATGAAGTGTGCCCAGGCCCAGAGCTACTTTGCTGTGCATGACTGTGTTTGACCTCTTGGCTCTGGAAGTCTATTTCTAGGCTTATATAAAGGGTCAAACTTCTTGAAGTGTGCCCAGGCCCAGAGCTACTTTGCTGGGCATGACTGTGTTTGACCTCTGGGGCCTGGAAGTCTGGTAGTAGTAGTATGATTTAAAGGCACAAAGTGATTGAAGTGTGCCCAGGCCCAGAGCTACTTTGCTGGGTATGATTCTGTGACCTCTTGGGTCTGGAAATGTGGTACTTTGAATGATTAAAAGAGTGAAACGGTCTGAAGTGTGCGCAGGTGTAAAGCAACCTTGCTAGGCATGAAGGTGTGACCTCCAGGGCCTGGAAGTCTGGTGGTAGTAGTAGTATGATTTAAAGGCACAAAGTGATTGAAGTGTGCCCAGGCCCAGAGCTACTTTGCTGGGCATGAATGTGTTTGACCTCTTGGGCCTGGAAGTCTGGTGGTAGTAGTAGTATGATTTAAAGGTACAAAGTGAATGAAGTGTGCCCAGGCCCAGAGCTACTTTGCTGTGCATGACTGTGTTTGAACTCTTGGGCCTGGAAGTCTATTTCTAGGCTTATATAAAGGGTCAAACATCTTGAAGTGTGCCCAGGCCCAGAGCTACTTTGCTGTGCATGACTGTGGTTGACCTCTTGGCCCTGGAAGTCTGGTGGTAGTAGTAGTATGATTTAAAGGCACAAAGTGAATGAAGTGTGCCCAGGCCCAGAGCTACTTTGCTGGGCATGAATGTGTTTGAACTCTTGGGCCTGGAAGTCTGGTAGTAGTAGTAGTAGTAGTAGTAGTAGTAGTAGTAGTAGTATGATTTAAAGGCACAAAGTGCTTGAAGTGTGCCCAGGCCCAGAGCTACTTTGCTGTGCATGACTGTGTTTGACCTCTTGGCTCTGGAAGTCTATTTCTAGGCTTATATAAAGGGTCAAACTTCTTGAAGTGTGCCCAGGCCCAGAGCTACTTTGCTGTGTATGACTGTGTGACCTCTTGGCCCTGGAATTCTGGTGGTAGTAGTAGTATGATTTAAAGGCACAAAGTGAATGAAGTGTGCCCAGGCCCAGAGCTACTTTGCTGGGCATGACTGTGTTTGACCTCTTGGGCCTGGAAGTCTGGTAGTAGTAGTATGATTTAAAGGCACAAAGTGATTGAAGTGTGCCCAGGCCCAGAGCTACTTTGCTGGGCATGAATGTGTTTGAACTCTTGGGCCTGGAAGTCTATTTCTAGGCTTATATAAAGGGACAAACTTCTTGAAGTGTGCCCAGGCCCAGAGCTACTTTGCTGTGTATGACTGTGTGACCTCTTGGCCCTGGAATTCTGGTGGTAGTAGTAGTAGTAGTAGTATGATTTAAAGGTACAAAGTGAATGAAGTGTGCCCAGGCCCAGAGCTACTTTGCTGGGCATGACTGTGTTTGACCTCTTGGGCCTGGAAGTCTGGTAGTAGTAGTAGTAGTAGTATGATTTAAAGGCACAAAGTGATTGAAGTGTGCCCAGGCCCAGAGCTACTTTGCTGGGCATGAATGTGTTTGAACTCTTGGGCCTGGAAGTCTGGTAGTAGTAGTATGATTTAAAGGTACAAAGTGAATGAAGTGTGCCCAGGCCCAGAGCTACTTTGCTGTGCATGACTGTGTTTGAACTCTTGGGCCTGGAAGTCTATTTCTAGGCTTATATAAAGGGTCAAACATCTTGAAGTGTGCCCAGGCCCAGAGCTACTTTGCTGTGCATGACTGTGGTTGACCTCTTGGCCCTGGAAGTCTGGTGGTAGTAGTAGTATGATTTAAAGGCACAAAGTGAATGAAGTGTGCCCAGGCCCAGAGCTACTTTGCTGGGCATGAATGTGTTTGAACTCTTGGGCCTGGAAGTCTGGTAGTAGTAGTATGATTTAAAGGCACAAAGTGAATGAAGTGTGCCCAGGCCCAGAGCTACTTTGCTGTGCATGACTGTGTTTGACCTCTTGGCTCTGGAAGTCTATTTCTAGGCTTATATAAAGGGTCAAACTTCTTGAAGTGTGCCCAGGCCCAGAGCTACTTTGCTGTGTATGACTGTGTGACCTCTTGGCCCTGGAATTCTGGTGGTAGTAGTAGTAGTATGATTTAAAGGCACAAAGTGAATGAAGTGTGCCCAGGCCCAGAGCTACTTTGCTGGGCATGACTGTGTTTGACCTCTTGGGCCTGGAAGTCTGGTAGTAGTAGTATGATTTAAAGGCACAAAGTGATTGAAGTGTGCCCAGGCCCAGAGCTACTTTGCTGGGCATGAATGTGTTTGAACTCTTGGGCCTGGAAGTCTATTTCTAGGCTTATATAAAGGGACAAACTTCTTGAAGTGTGCCCAGGCCCAGAGCTACTTTGCTGTGTATGACTGTGTGACCTCTTGGCCCTGGAATTCTGGTGGTAGTAGTAGTAGTAGTAGTATGATTTAAAGGTACAAAGTGAATGAAGTGTGCCCAGGCCCAGAGCTACTTTGCTGGGCATGACTGTGTTTGACCTCTTGGGCCTGGAAGTCTGGTAGTAGTAGTAGTAGTAGTAGTAGTAGTAGTAGTAGTAGTATGATTTAAAGGTACAAAGTGAATGAAGTGTGCCCAGGCCCAGAGCTACTTTGCTGGGCATGACTGTGTTTGACCTCTTGGGCCTGGAAGTCTATTTCTAGGCTTATATAAAGGGTCAAACTTCTTGAAGTGTGCCCAGGCCCAGAGCTACTTTGCTGTGTATGACTGTGTGACCTCTTGGCCCTGGAATTCTGGTGGTAGTAGTAGTATGATTTAAAGGCACAAAGTGAATGAAGTGTGCCCAGGCCCAGAGCTACTTTGCTGGGCATGACTGTGTTTGACCTCTTGGGCCTGGAAGTCTGGTAGTAGTAGTATGATTTAAAGGCACAAAGTGATTGAAGTGTGCCCAGGCCCAGAGCTACTTTGCTGGGCATGAATGTGTTTGACCTCTTGGGCCTGGAAGTCTATTTCTAGGCTTATATAAAGGGTCAAACTTCTTGAAGTGTGCCCAGGCCCAGAGCTACTTTGCTGGGCATGACTGTGTTTGACCTCTTGGGTCTGGAAGTCTGGTAGTAGTAGTAGTATGATTTAAAGGCACAAAGTGATTGAAGTGTGCCCAGGCACAGAGCTACTTTGCTGGGCATGAATGTGTTTGACCTCTTGGGCCTGGAAGTCTGGTAGTAGTAGTATGATTTAAAGGCACAAAGTGATTGAAGTGTGCCCAGGCCCAGAGCTACTTTGCTGGGCATGAATGTGTTTGACCTCTTGGGCCTGGAAGTCTGGTGGTAGTAGTAGTATGATTTAAAGGTACAAAGTGAATGAAGTGTGCCCAGGCCCAGAGCTACTTTGCTGTGAATGACTGTGTTTGAACTCTTGGGCCTGGAAGTCTATTTCTAGGCTTATATAAAGGGTCAAACATCTTGAATTGTGCCCAGGCCCAGAGCTACTTTGCTGTGCATGACTGTGGTTGACCTCTTGGCCCTGGAAGTCTGGTGGTAGTAGTAGTATGATTTAAAGGCACAAAGTGAATGAAGTGTGCCCAGGCCCAGAGCTACTTTGCTGGGCATGACTGTGTTTGACGTCTTGGGCCTGGAAGTCTGGTAGTAGTAGTATGATTTAAAGGCACAAAGTGATTGAAGTGTGCCCAGGCCCAGAGCTACTTTGCTGGGCATGACTATGTTTGACCTCTTGGGCCTGGAAGTCTGGTAGTAGTAGTATGATTTAAAGGCACAAAGTGATTGAAGTGTGCCCAGGCCCAGAGCTACTTTGCTGGGCATGAATGTGTTTGACCTCTTGGGCCTGGAAGTCTGGTGGTAGTAGTAGTATGATTTAAAGGTACAAAGTGAATGAAGTGTGCCCAGGCCCAGAGCTACTTTGCTGTGCATGACTGTGTTTGAACTCTTGGGCCTGGAAGTCTATTTCTAGGCTTATATAAAGGGTCAAACATCTTGAAGTGTGCCCAGGCCCAGAGCTACTTTGCTGTGCATGACTGTGGTTGACCTCTTGGCCCTGGAAGTCTGGTGGTGGTAGTAGTAGTATGATTTAAAGGCACAAAGTGAATGAAGTGTGCCCAGGCCCAGAGCTACTTTGCTGGGCATGACTGTGTTTGACCTCTTGGGCCTGGAAGTCTGGTAGTAGTAGTATGATTTAAAGGCACAAAGTGATTGAAGTGTGCCCAGGCCCAGAGCTACTTTGCTGGGCATGAATGTGTTTGACCTCTTGGCCCTGGAAGTCTGGTGGTAGTAGTAGTATGATTTAAAGGCACAAAGTGATTGCAGTGTGCCCAGGCCCAGAGCTACTTTGCTGGGCATGACTGTGTTTGACCTCTTGGGCCTGGAAGTCTGGTAGTAGTAGTAGTAGTAGTAGTAGTAGTATGATTTAAAGGTACAAAGTGAATGAAGTGTGCCCAGGCCCAGAGCTACTTTGCTGGGCATGACTGTGTTTGACCTCTTGGGCCTGGAAGTCTATTTCTAGGCTTATATAAAGGGTCAAACTTCTTGAAGTGTGCCCAGGCCCAGAGCTACTTTGCTGTGTATGACTGTGTGACCTCTTGGCCCTGGAATTCTGGTGGTAGTAGTAGTATGATTTAAAGGCACAAAGTGAATGAAGTGTGCCCAGGCCCAGAGCTACTTTGCTGGGCATGACTGTGTTTGACCTCTTGGGCCTGGAAGTCTGGTAGTAGTAGTAGTAGTAGTAGTAGTAGTAGTAGTAGTAGTATGATTTAAAGGTACAAAGTGAATGAAGTGTGCCCAGGCCCAGAGCTACTTTGCTGGGCATGACTGTGTTTGACTCTTGGGCCTGGAAGTCTATTTCTAGGCTTATATAAAGGGTCAAACATCTTGAAGTGTGCCCAGGCCCAGAGCTACTTTGCTGGGCATGAATGTGTTTGAACTCTTGGGCCTGGAAGTCTGGTAGTAGTAGTATGATTTAAAGGCACAAAGTGATTGAAGTGTGCCCAGGCCCAGAGCTACTTTGCTGGGCATGACTGTGTTTGACCTCTTGGGCCTGGAAGTCTGGTGGTAGTAGTAGTATGATTTAAAGGCACAAAGTGATTGAAGTGTGCCCAGGCCCAGAGCTACTTTGCTGGGCATGACTGTGTTTGACCTCTTGGGCCTGGAAGTCTGGTAGTAGTAGTATGATTTAAAGGTACAAAGTGAATGAAGTGTGCCCAGGCCCAGAGCTACTTTGCTGGGCATGACTGTGTTTGACCTCTTGGGCCTGGAAGTCTATTTCTAGGCTTATATAAAGGGTCAAACTTCTTGAAGTGTGCCCAGGCCCAGAGCTACTTTGCTGTGCATGACTGTGTGACCTCTTGGCCCTGGAATTCTGGTGGTAGTAGTAGTAGTAGTAGTATGATTTAAAGGTACAAAGTGAATGAAGTGTGCCCAGGCCCAGAGCCAGGCCTGGGCAGCAGGGGGCGCTCCTGGCCATGCCCAGCGAGTTTCGTGCGAATCGGACCTGGTCCGGAAGAGATACGAAGGGAAAACTCATTACTCGTCGGGGTGGCACATCCAGGCTCTCGACCCTCCCAAAGCGTCCGACCAGGGTGCACCCTGCCGGGCATGGTTAGCCGCCAGCCCCCTTCCTGGAGGTCTGGTTGGCACGGGGTTTTGATTTATCGGTTTCATATCTCTGGGCTCCTTGGGAGCAGAAAGTCGGTTGAGGGCCCTTTGGAAAGAGCCAGGGGCTGCCGTTTAACGCTGTCCAAGCGGCAGGCGAAGCGCACCCACCGTTTTACGCTATGATTTTTTAAAACCGCCGGGGCGGCAAACACAGGGCCGGTCGGGTTTGAAGACGAATATCTCTTCGGCCCTTGGGAGGAGAGAAGCAGCGCGGGTCACCTTTGAACGCGCTCGCTGCCAGGAACGTCTGGCGTAAAAGTTTCGTGGGAATCGGACGTTCCTAGGCTGAGAAGCGAGCGCCCGCCCTCGGGCGGTCGGGGGCCCCTTTCTCATTCCCCGTCTGGGCTAAAAATACGAGGTCGGACCCGATGGACTCGGGAGACTGGAGAGTACCAGGGAGACCCTGGAAGCAGGCGACCCGACCCACGCTTCGCTGTCTCCTCGGCCCTCGGGAGTAGAAGCGCGGGGACGGTGGCGTGGGCAGCAGGGGGCGCTCCTGGCCATGCCCAGCGAGTTTCGTGCGAATCGGACCTGGTCCGGAAGAGATACGAAGGGAAAACTCATTACTCGTCGGGGTGGCACATCCAGGCTCTCGACCCTCCCAAAGCGTCCGACCAGGGTGCACCCTGCCGGGCATGGTTAGCCGCCAGCCCCCTTCCTGGAGGTCTGGTTGGCACGGGGTTTTGATTTATCGGTTTCATATCTCTGGGCTCCTTGGGAGCAGAAAGTCGGTTGAGGGCCCTTTGGAAAGAGCCGGGGCTGCCGTTTAACGCTGTCCAAGCGGCAGGCGAAGCGCACCCACCGTTTTTACGCTATGATTTTTTAAAACCGCCGGGGCGGCAAACACAGGGCCGGTCGGGTTTGAAGACGAATATCTCTTCGGCCCTTGGGAGGAGAGAAGCAGCGCGGGTCACCTTTGAACGCGCTCGCTGCCAGGAACGTCTGGCGTAAAAGTTTCGTGGGAATCGGACGTTCCTAGGCTGAGAAGCGAGCGCCCGCCCTCGGGCGGTCGGGGGCCCCTTTCTCATTCCCCGTCTGGGCTAAAAATACGAGGTCGGACCCGATGGACTCGGGAGACTGGAGAGTACCAGGGAGACCCTGGAAGCAGGCGACCCGACCCACGCTTCGCTGTCTCCTCGGCCCTCGGGAGTAGAAGCGCGGGGACGGTGGCGTGGGCAGCAGGGGGCGCTCCTGGCCATGCCCAGCGAGTTTCGTGCGAATCGGACCTGGTCCGGAAGAGATACGAAGGGAAAACTCATTACTCGTCGGGGTGGCACATCCAGGCTCTCGACCCTCCCGAAGTGTCCGACCAGGGGTGCACCCTGCCGGGCTAAGAGAACAGCCAGGTGAACCCTGGAGGTTCCGAACTCCAGACCCCTGGACCCGACGGCTCAGTCCGCCTCAGGTGCACTACAGAGGTCCTCGGGCTGTCCCTGAGTGCATTAAAACGGAAATCAGAATTACTCCCCCGGGTGGCACTTCCAGGCTCTCGACCCTCCCAAAGTGTCCGACCAGGGTGCACCCTGCTGGGCATGGTTAGCCGCCAGCCCCCTTCCTGGAGGTCTGGTTGGCACGGGGTTTTGCAAATAGGTCCCGTCGGGTATATGGGAGAGCAAAGAGAATCAATGGGGTCCAAGCACTAAATTCATCCAGTGGCGTTCTCTGGAAGCCCAAGGGGAGTCCGAGGGTGTTCGGCCGGCAAGGGGAGCTCTCCCTCGGACACATGATCAAACGCCTGTCCCCTACCGGAAAGTGGTGTGCTCTGGATGCCCCCCCCCCCCCATCCCCCGAGGGGGGTGCTTATCCCGCGAGGGGAGCCCTCCTCGGGTTAAGTGAACCATCATGCCGATTCCCCTATGGAAGTGGGCACATCCAGGCACACAGTCTGCTTTGCTCTCCCCGACCCGAGTGCGTCTGTTGGGCTGAGTGTACGCCCAGGCAACTGGATC
>NW_027658517.1:0-43280 GCF_041902795.1 Electrophorus electricus | reverse complement strand
ATGATTTAAAGGCACAAAGTGAATGAAGTGTGCCCAGGCCCAGAGCTACTTTGCTGTGCATGACTGTGTTTGAACTCTTGGGCCTGGAAGTCTATTTCTAGGCTTATATAAAGGGTCAAACTTCTTGAAGTGTGCCCAGGCCCAGAGCTACTTTGCTGTGCATGACTGTGTGACCTCTTGGCCCTGGACGTCTGGTGGTAGTAGTAGTATGATTTAAAGGCACAAAGTGATTGAAGTGTGCCCAGGCCCAGAGCTACTTTGCTGGGCATGACTGTGTTTGACCTCTTGGGCCTGGAAGTCTGGTAGTAGTACTATGATTTAAAGGCACAAAGTGATTGAAGTGTGCCCAGGCCCAGAGCTACTTTGCTGGGCATGACTGTGTTTGACCTCTTGGGCCTGGAAGTCTGGTGGTAGTAGTAGGATGATTTAAAGGCACAAAGTGATTGAAGTGTGCCCAGGCCCAGAGCTACTTTGCTGGGCATGACTGTGTTTGAACTCTTGGGCCTGGAAGTCTGGTAGTAGTAGTATGATTTAAAGGTACAAAGTGAATGAAGTGTGCCCAGGCCCAGAGCTACTTTGCTGGGCATGACTGTGTTTGACCTCTTGGGCCTGGAAGTCTATTTCTAGGCTTATATAAAGGGTCAAACTTCTTGAAGTGTGCCCAGGCCCAGAGCTACTTTGCTGTGTATGACTGTGTGACCTCTTGGCCCTGGAATTCTGGTGGTAGTAGTAGTATGATTTAAAGGCACAAAGTGAATGAAGTGTGCCCAGGCCCAGAGCTACTTTGCTGGGCATGACTGTGTTTGACCTCTTGGGCCTGGAAGTCTGGTAGTAGTAGTATGATTTAAAGGCACAAAGTGATTGAAGTGTGCCCAGGCCCAGAGCTACTTTGCTGGGCATGACTGTGTGACCTCTTGGGCCTGGAAGTCAGGTTGTAGTATTATTAAAAAAAAGGGTCAAACTGCATGGTCCGCCCAGGCCCAGAGCTACTTTGCTGGGTATGATTCTGTGACCTCTTGGGTCTGGAAATGTGGTACTTTGAATGATTAAAAGAGTGAAACGGTCTGAAGTGTGCGCAGGTGTAAAGCAACCTTGCTAGGCATGAAGGTGTGACCTCCAGGGCCTGGAAGTCTTGTGGTAGTAGTAGTATGATTTAAAGGCACAAAGTGATTGAAGTGTGCCCAGGCCCAGATCTACTTTGCTGGGCATGACTGTGTTTGACCTCTTGGGCCTGGAAGTCTGGTAGTAGTAGTAGTAGTAGTAGTAGTAGTAGTAGTATGATTTAAAGGTACAAAGTGAATGAAGTGTGCCCAGGCCCAGAGCTACTTTGCTGGGCATGACTGTGTTTGACCTCTTGGGCCTGGAAGTCTATTTCTAGGCTTATATAAAGGGTCAAACTTCTTGAAGTGTGCCCAGGCCCAGAGCTACTTTGCTGTGTATGACTGTGTGACCTCTTGGCCCTGGAATTCTGGTGGTAGTAGTAGTATGATTTAAAGGCACAAAGTGAATGAAGTGTGCCCAGGCCCAGAGCTACTTTGCTGGGCATGACTGTGTTTGACCTCTTGGGCCTGGAAGTCTGGTAGTAGTAGTATGATTTAAAGGCACAAAGTGATTGAAGTGTGCCCAGGCCCAGAGCTACTTTGCTGGGCATGACTGTGTGACCTCTTGGGCCTGGAAGTCAGGTTGTAGTATTATTAAAAAAAAAAGGGTCAAACTGCATGGTCCGCCCAGGCCCAGAGCTACTTTGCTGGGTATGATTCTGTGACCTCTTGGGTCTGGAAATGTGGTACTTTGAATGATTAAAAGAGTGAAACGGTCTGAAGTGTGCGCAGGTGTAAAGCAACCTTGCTAGGCATGAAGGTGTGACCTCCAGGGCCTGGAAGTCTGGTGGTAGTAGTAGTATGATTTAAAGGCACAAAGTGATTGAAGTGTGCCCAGGCCCAGATCTACTTTGCTGGGCATGACTGTGTTTGACCTCTTGGGCCTGGAAGTCTGGTAGTAGTAGTAGTAGTAGTAGTAGTAGTAGTAGTAGTAGTATGATTTAAAGGTACAAAGTGAATGAAGTGTGCCCAGGCCCAGAGCTACTTTGCTGGGCATGACTGTGTTTGACCTCTTGGGCCTGGAAGTCTATTTCTAGGCTTATATAAAGGGTCAAACTTCTTGAAGTGTGCCCAGGCCCAGAGCTACTTTGCTGGGCATGACTGTGTTTGACCTCTTGGGTCTGGAAGTCTGGTGGTAGTAGTAGTAGTATGATTTAAAGGCACAAAGTGATTGAAGTGTGCCCAGGCCCAGAGCTACTTTGCTGTGCATGACTGTGTTTGACCTCTTGGCTCTGGAAGTCTATTTCTAGGCTTATATAAAGGGTCAAACTTCTTGAAGTGTGCCCAGGCCCAGAGCTACTTTGCTGGGCATGACTGTGTTTGACCTCTTGGGCCTGGAAGTCTGGTAGTAGTAGTATGATTTAAAGTCACAAAGTGATTGAAGTGTGCCCAGGGCCCAGAGCTACTTTGCTGGGCATGAATGTGTTTGACCTCTTGGGCCTGGAAGTCTGGTGGTAGTAGTAGTATGATTTAAAGGTACAAAGTGAATGAAGTGTGCCCAGGCCCAGAGCTACTTTGCTGTGCATGACTGTGTTTGAACTCTTGGGCCTGGAAGTCTATTTCTAGGCTTATATAAAGGGTCAAACATCTTGAAGTGTGCCCAGGCCCAGAGCTACTTTGCTGTGCATGACTGTGGTTGACCTCTTGGCCCTGGAAGTCTGGTGGTAGTAGTAGTATGATTTAAAGGCACAAAGTGAATGAAGTGTGCCCAGGCCCAGAGCTACTTTGCTGGGCATGAATGTGTTTGAACTCTTGGGCCTGGAAGTCTGGTAGTAGTAGTATGATTTAAAGGTACAAAGTGAATGAAGTGTGCCCAGGCCCAGAGCTACTTTGCTGTGCATGACTGTGTTTGACCTCTTGGGCCTGGAAGTCTGGTAGTAGTAGTAGTAGTAGTAGTAGTAGTATGATTTAAAGGTACAAAGTGAATGAAGTGTGCCCAGGCCCAGAGCTACTTTGCTGGGCATGACTGTGTTTGACCTCTTGGGCCTGGAAGTCTATTTCTAGGCTTATATAAAGGGTCAAACTTCTTGAAGTGTGCCCAGGCCCAGAGCTACTTTGCTGGGCATGACTGTGTTTGACCTCTTGGGTCTGGAAGTCTGGTAGTAGTAGTAGTAGTATGATTTAAAGGCACAAAGTGATTGAAGTGTGCCCAGGCCCAGAGCTACTTTGCTGGGCATGACTGTGTTTGACCTCTTGGGCCTGGAAGTCTGGTGGTAGTAGTAGGATGATTTAAAGGCACAAAGTGATTGAAGTGTGCCCAGGCCCAGAGCTACTTTGCTGGGCATGACTGTGTTTGACCTCTTGGGCCTGGAAGTCTGGTGGTAGTAGTAGGATGATTTAAAGGCACAAAGTAATTGAAGTGTGCCCAGGCCCAGAGCTACTTTGCTGGGCATGACTGTGTTTGAACTCTTGGGCCTGGAAGTCTGGTAGTAGTAGTAGTATGATTTAAAGGTACAAAGTGAATGAAGTGTGCCCAGGCCCAGAGCTACTTTGCTGGGCATGACTGTGTTTGACCTCTTGGCTCTGGAAGTCTATTTCTAGGCTTATATAAAGGGTCAAACTTCTTGAAGTGTGCCCAGGCCCAGAGCTACTTTGCTGGGCATGACTGTGTTTGACCTCTTGGGCCTGGAAGTCTGGTAGTAGTAGTAGTAGTAGTAGTAGTAGTAGTAGTAGTAGTAGTAGTAGTATGATTTAAAGGTACAAAGTGAATGAAGTGTGCCCAGGCCCACAGCTACTTTGCTGGGCATGACTGTGTTTGACCTCTTGGGCCTGAAAGTCTATTTCTAGGCTTATATAAAGGGTCAAACTTCTTGAAGTGTGCCCAGGCCCAGAGCTACTTTGCTGGGCATGACTGTGTTTGACCTCTGGGGCCTGGAAGTCTGGTAGTAGTAGTATGATTTAAAGGCACAAAGTGATTGAAGTGTGCCCAGGCCCAGAGCTACTTTGCTGTGCATGACTGTGTTTGACCTCTTGGCTCTGGAAGTCTATTTCTAGGCTTATATAAAGGGTCAAACTTCTTGAAGTGTGCCCAGGCCCAGAGCTACTTTGCTGGGCATGACTGTGTTTGACCTCTGGGGCCTGGAAGTCTGGTAGTAGTAGTATGATTTAAAGGCACAAAGTGATTGAAGTGTGCCCAGGCCCAGAGCTACTTTGCTGGGTATGATTCTGTGACCTCTTGGGTCTGGAAATGTGGTACTTTGAATGATTAAAAGAGTGAAACGGTCTGAAGTGTGCGCAGGTGTAAAGCAACCTTGCTAGGCATGAAGGTGTGACCTCCAGGGCCTGGAAGTCTGGTGGTAGTAGTAGTATGATTTAAAGGCACAAAGTGATTGAAGTGTGCCCAGGCCCAGAGCTACTTTGCTGGGCATGAATGTGTTTGACCTCTTGGGCCTGGAAGTCTGGTGGTAGTAGTAGTATGATTTAAAGGTACAAAGTGAATGAAGTGTGCCCAGGCCCAGAGCTACTTTGCTGTGCATGACTGTGTTTGAACTCTTGGGCCTGGAAGTCTATTTCTAGGCTTATATAAAGGGTCAAACATCTTGAAGTGTGCCCAGGCCCAGAGCTACTTTGCTGTGCATGACTGTGGTTGACCTCTTGGCCCTGGAAGTCTGGTGGTAGTAGTAGTATGATTTAAAGGCACAAAGTGAATGAAGTGTGCCCAGGCCCAGAGCTACTTTGCTGGGCATGAATGTGTTTGAACTCTTGGGCCTGGAAGTCTGGTAGTAGTAGTAGTAGTAGTAGTAGTAGTAGTAGTAGTAGTATGATTTAAAGGCACAAAGTGATTGAAGTGTGCCCAGGCCAGAGCTACTTTGCTGGGCATGACTGTGTTTGACCTCTTGGGCCTGGAAGTCTATTTCTAGGCTTATATAAAGGGTCAAACTTCTTGAAGTGTGCCCAGGCCCAGAGCTACTTTGCTGGGCATGACTGTGTTTGACCTCTTGGGTCTGGAAGTCTGGTAGTAGTAGTAGTATGATTTAAAGGCACAAAGTGATTGAAGTGTGCCCAGGCCCAGAGCTACTTTGCTGTGCATGACTGTTTTTGACCTCTTGGGCCTGGAAGTCTGGTGGTAGTAGTAGTATGATTTAAAGGCACAAAGTGAATGAAGTGTGCCCAGGCCCAGAGCTACTTTGCTGTGCATGACTGTGTTTGACCTCTTGGCCTGGAAGTCTATTTCTAGGCTTATATAAAGGGTCAAACTTCTTGAAGTGTGCCCAGGCCCAGAGCTACTTTGCTGTGCATGACTGTGTGACCTCTTGGCCCTGGACGTCTGGTGGTAGTAGTAGTATGATTTAAAGGCACAAAGTGATTGAAGTGTGCCCAGGCCCAGAGCTACTTTGCTGGGCATGACTGTGTTTGACCTCTTGGGCCTGGAAGTCTGGTAGTAGTACTATGATTTAAAGGCACAAAGTGATTGAAGTGTGCCCAGGCCCAGAGCTACTTTGCTGGGCATGACTGTGTTTGACCTCTTGGGCCTGGAAGTCTGGTGGTAGTAGTAGGATGATTTAAAGGCACAAAGTGATTGAAGTGTGCCCAGGCCCAGAGCTACTTTGCTGGGCATGACTGTGTTTGACCTCTTGGGCCTGGAAGTCTATTTCTAGGCTTATATAAAGGGTCAAACTTCTTGAAGTGTGCCCAGGCCCAGAGCTACTTTGCTGTGTATGACTGTGTGACCTCTTGGCCCTGGAATTCTGGTGGTAGTAGTAGTATGATTTAAAGGCACAAAGTGAATGAAGTGTGCCCAGGCCCAGAGCTACTTTGCTGGGCATGACTGTGTTTGACCTCTTGGGCCTGGAAGTCTGGTAGTAGTAGTATGATTTAAAGGCACAAAGTGATTGAAGTGTGCCCAGGCCCAGAGCTACTTTGCTGGGCATGACTGTGTGACCTCTTGGGCCTGGAAGTCAGGTTGTAGTATTATTAAAAAAAAGGGTCAAACTGCATGGTCCGCCCAGGCCCAGAGCTACTTTGCTGGGTATGATTCTGTGACCTCTTGGGTCTGGAAATGTGGTACTTTGAATGATTAAAAGAGTGAAACGGTCTGAAGTGTGCGCAGGTGTAAAGCAACCTTGCTAGGCATGAAGGTGTGACCTCCAGGGCCTGGAAGTCTTGTGGTAGTAGTAGTATGATTTAAAGGCACAAAGTGATTGAAGTGTGCCCAGGCCCAGATCTACTTTGCTGGGCATGACTGTGTTTGACCTCTTGGGCCTGGAAGTCTGGTAGTAGTAGTAGTAGTAGTAGTAGTAGTAGTAGTATGATTTAAAGGTACAAAGTGAATGAAGTGTGCCCAGGCCCAGAGCTACTTTGCTGGGCATGACTGTGTTTGACCTCTTGGGCCTGGAAGTCTATTTCTAGGCTTATATAAAGGGTCAAACTTCTTGAAGTGTGCCCAGGCCCAGAGCTACTTTGCTGGGCATGACTGTGTGACCTCTTGGCCCTGGACGTCTGGTGGTAGTAGTAGTATGATTTAAAGGCACAAAGTGATTGAAGTGTGCCCAGGCCCAGAGCTACTTTGCTGGGCATGACTGTGTTTGACCTCTTGGGCCTGGAAGTCTGGTAGTAGTAGTATGATTTAAAGGCACAAAGTGATTGAAGTGTGCCCAGGCCCAGAGCTACTTTGCTGGGCATGACTGTGTGACCTCTTGGGCCTGGAAGTCAGGTTGTAGTATTATTAAAAAAAAGGGTCAAACTGCATGGTCCGCCCAGGCCCAGAGCTACTTTGCTGGGTATGATTCTGTGACCTCTTGGGTCTGGAAATGTGGTACTTTGAATGATTAAAAGAGTGAAACGGTCTGAAGTGTGCGCAGGTGTAAAGCAACCTTGCTAGGCATGAAGGTGTGACCTCCAGGGCCTGGAAGTCTGGTGGTAGTAGTAGTATGATTTAAAGGCACAAAGTGATTGAAGTGTGCCCAGGCCCAGATCTACTTTGCTGGGCATGACTGTGTTTGACCTCTTGGGCCTGGAAGTCTGGTAGTAGTAGTAGTAGTAGTAGTAGTATGATTTAAAGGTACAAAGTGAATGAAGTGTGCCCAGGCCCAGAGCTACTTTGCTGGGCATGACTGTGTGACCTCTTGGGCCTGGAAGTCTATTTCTAGGCTTATATAAAGGGTCAAACTTCTTGAAGTGTGCCCAGGCCCAGAGCTACTTTGCTGTGTATGACTGTGTGACCTCTTGGCCCTGGAATTCTGGTGGTAGTAGTAGTATGATTTAAAGGCACAAAGTGAATGAAGTGTGCCCAGGCCCAGAGCTACTTTGCTGGGCATGACTGTGTTTGACCTCTTGGGCCTGGAAGTCTGGTAGTAGTAGTAGTAGTAGTAGTAGTAGTAGTAGTAGTAGTAGTATGATTTAAAGGTACAAAGTGAATGAAGTGTGCCCAGGCCCAGAGCTACTTTGCTGGGCATGACTGTGTTTGACCTCTTGGGCCTGGAAGTCTATTTCTAGGCTTATATAAAGGGTCAAACTTCTTGAAGTGTGCCCAGGCCCAGAGCTACTTTGCTGGGCATGACTGTGTTTGACCTCTTGGGTCTGGAAGTCTGGTGGTAGTAGTAGTAGTATGATTTAAAGGCACAAAGTGATTGAAGTGTGCCCAGGCCCAGAGCTACTTTGCTGGGCATGAATGTGTTTGAACTCTTGGGCCTGGAAGTCTGGTAGTAGTAGTATGATTTAAAGGCACAAAGTGATTGAAGTGTGCCCAGGCCCAGAGCTACTTTGCTGGGCATGACTGTGTTTGACCTCTTGGGCCTGGAAGTCTGGTGGTAGTAGTAGTATGATTTAAAGGCACAAAGTGATTGAAGTGTGCCCAGGCCCAGAGCTACTTTGCTGGGCATGAATGTGTTTGAACTCTTGGGCCTGGAAGTCTGGTAGTAGTAGTATGATTTAAAGGCACAAAGTGATTGAAGTGTGCCCAGGCCCAGAGCTACTTTGCTGGGCATGACTGTGTTTGACCTCTTGGGCCTGGAAGTCTGGTGGTAGTAGTAGTATGATTTAAAGGCACAAAGTGATTGAAGTGTGCCCAGGCCCAGAGCTACTTTGCTGGGCATGAATGTGTTTGAACTCTTGGGCCTGGAAGTCTGGTAGTAGTAGTAGTAGTAGTAGTAGTAGTAGTAGTAGTAGTAGTAGTAGTATGATTTAAAGGTACAAAGTGAATGAAGTGTGCCCAGGCCCAGAGCTACTTTGCTGGGCATGACTGTGTTTGACGTCTTGGGCCTGGAAGTCTGGTAGTAGTAGTATGATTTAAAGGTACAAAGTGAATGAAGTGTGCCCAGGCCCAGAGCTACTTTGCTGGGCATGACTGTGTTTGACCTCTTGGCTCTGGAAGTCTATTTCTAGGCTTATATAAAGGGTCAAACTTCTTGAAGTGTGCCCAGGCCCAGAGCTACTTTGCTGGGCATGACTGTGTTTGACCTCTGGGGCCTGGAAGTCTGGTAGTAGTAGTATGATTTAAAGGCACAAAGTGATTGAAGTGTGCCCAGGCCCAGAGCTACTTTGCTGGGCATGAATGTGTTTGAACTCTTGGGCCTGGAAGTCTGGTAGTAGTAGTATGATTTAAAGGCACAAAGTGAATGAAGTGTGCCCAGGCCCAGAGCTACTTTGCTGGGCATGACTGTGTTTGACCTCTTGGCTCTGGAAGTCTATTTCTAGGCTTATATACAGGGTCAAACATCTTGAAGTGTGCCCAGGCCCAGAGCTACTTTGCTGGGCATGAATGTGTTTGAACTCTTGGGCCTGGAAGTCTGGTAGTAGTAGTATGATTTAAAGGCACAAAGTGATTGAAGTGTGCCCAGGCCCAGAGCTACTTTGCTGGGCATGACTGTGTTTGACCTCTTGGGCCTGGAAGTCTGGTAGTAGTAGTATGATTTAAAGGCACAAAGTGATTGAAGTGTGCCCAGGCCCAGAGCTACTTTGCTGGGCATGAATGTGTTTGACCTCTTGGGCCTGGAAGTCTGGTGGTAGTAGTAGTATGATTTAAAGGCACAAAGTGAATGAAGTGTGCCCAGGCCCAGAGCTACTTTGCTGTGCATGACTGTGTTTGACCTCTTGGCTCTGGAAGTCTATTTCTAGGCTTATATAAAGGGTCAAACTTCTTGAAGTGTGCCCAGGCCCAGAGCTACTTTGCTGGGCATGAATGTGTTTGAACTCTTGGGCCTGGAAGTCTGGTAGTAGTAGTATGATTTAAAGGCACAAAGTGAATGAAGTGTGCCCAGGCCCAGAGCTACTTTGCTGGGCATGACTGTGTTTGACCTCTTGGCTCTGGAAGTCTATTTCTAGGCTTATATACAGGGTCAAACATCTTGAAGTGTGCCCAGGCCCAGAGCTACTTTGCTGGGCATGAATGTGTTTGAACTCTTGGGCCTGGAAGTCTGGTAGTAGTAGTATGATTTAAAGGCACAAAGTGATTGAAGTGTGCCCAGGCCCAGAGCTACTTTGCTGGGCATGACTGTGTTTGACCTCTTGGCTCTGGAAGTCTATTTCTAGGCTTATATAAAGGGTCAAACATCTTGAAGTGTGCCCAGGCCCAGAGCTACTTTGCTGGGCATGAATGTGTTTGAACTCTTGGGCCTGGAAGTCTGGTAGTAGTAGTATGATTTAAAGGCACAAAGTGATTGAAGTGTGCCCAGGCCCAGAGCTACTTTGCTGGGCATGACTGTGTTTGACCTCTTGGGCCTGGAAGTCTGGTGGTAGTAGTAGTATGATTTAAAGGCACAAAGTGATTGAAGTGTGCCCAGGCCCAGAGCTACTTTGCTGGGCATGAATGTGTTTGAACTCTTGGGCCTGGAAGTCTATTTCTAGGCTTATATAAAGGGTCAAACATCTTGAAGTGTGCCCAGGCCCAGAGCTACTTTGCTGTGCATGACTGTGGTTGACCTCTGGGGCCTGGAAGTCTGGTAGTAGTAGTATGATTTAAAGACACAAAGTGATTGAAGTGTGCCCAGGCCCAGAGCTACTTTGCTGGGCATGAATGTGTTTGAACTCTTGGGCCTGGAAGTCTGGTAGTAGTAGTATGATTTAAAGGTACAAAGTGAATGAAGTGTGCCCAGGCCCAGAGCTACTTTGCTGTGCATGACTGTGTTTGACCTCTTGGCTCTGGAAGTCTATTTCTAGGCTTATATAAAGGGTCAAACTTCTTGAAGTGTGCCCAGGCCCAGAGCTACTTTGCTGGGCATGACTGTGTTTGACCTCTGGGGCCTGGAAGTCTGGTAGTAGTAGTATGATTTAAAGGCACAAAGTGATTGAAGTGTGCCCAGGCCCAGAGCTACTTTGCTGGGTATGATTCTGTGACCTCTTGGGTCTGGAAATGTGGTACTTTGAATGATTAAAAGAGTGAAACGGTCTGAAGTGTGCGCAGGTGTAAAGCAACCTTGCTAGGCATGAAGGTGTGACCTCCAGGGCCTGGAAGTCTGGTGGTAGTAGTAGTATGATTTAAAGGCACAAAGTGATTGAAGTGTGCCCAGGCCCAGAGCTACTTTGCTGGGCATGAATGTGTTTGACCTCTTGGGCCTGGAAGTCTGGTGGTAGTAGTAGTATGATTTAAAGGTACAAAGTGAATGAAGTGTGCCCAGGCCCAGAGCTACTTTGCTGTGCATGACTGTGTTTGAACTCTTGGGCCTGGAAGTCTATTTCTAGGCTTATATAAAGGGTCAAACATCTTGAAGTGTGCCCAGGCCCAGAGCTACTTTGCTGTGCATGACTGTGGTTGACCTCTTGGCCCTGGAAGTCTGGTGGTAGTAGTAGTATGATTTAAAGGCACAAAGTGAATGAAGTGTGCCCAGGCCCAGAGCTACTTTGCTGGGCATGAATGTGTTTGAACTCTTGGGCCTGGAAGTCTGGTAGTAGTAGTATGATTTAAAGGCACAAAGTGATTGAAGTGTGCCCAGGCCCAGAGCTACTTTGCTGGGCATGACTGTGTTTGACCTCTTGGGCCTGGAAGTCTGGTGGTAGTAGTAGTATGATTTAAAGGCACAAAGTGATTGAAGTGTGCCCAGGCCCAGAGCTACTTTGCTGGGCATGAATGTGTTTGAACTCTTGGGCCTGGAAGTCTATTTCTAGGCTTATATAAAGGGTCAAACTTCTTGAAGTGTGCCCAGGCCCAGAGCTACTTTGCTGGGCATGACTGTGTTTGACCTCTTGGGCCTGGAAGTCTGGTAGTAGTAGTAGTAGTAGTAGTAGTAGTAGTAGTAGTAGTAGTAGTATGATTTAAAGGTACAAAGTGAATGAAGTGTGCCCAGGCCCACAGCTACTTTGCTGGGCATGACTGTGTTTGACCTCTTGGGCCTGAAAGTCTATTTCTAGGCTTATATAAAGGGTCAAACTTCTTGAAGTGTGCCCAGGCCCAGAGCTACTTTGCTGGGCATGACTGTGTTTGACCTCTGGGGCCTGGAAGTCTGGTAGTAGTAGTATGATTTAAAGACACAAAGTGATTGAAGTGTGCCCAGGCCCAGAGCTACTTTGCTGGGCATGAATGTGTTTGAACTCTTGGGCCTGGAAGTCTGGTAGTAGTAGTATGATTTAAAGGTACAAAGTGAATGAAGTGTGCCCAGGCCCAGAGCTACTTTGCTGTGCATGACTGTGTTTGACCTCTTGGCTCTGGAAGTCTATTTCTAGGCTTATATAAAGGGTCAAACTTCTTGAAGTGTGCCCAGGCCCAGAGCTACTTTGCTGGGCATGACTGTGTTTGACCTCTGGGGCCTGGAAGTCTGGTAGTAGTAGTATGATTTAAAGGCACAAAGTGATTGAAGTGTGCCCAGGCCCAGAGCTACTTTGCTGGGTATGATTCTGTGACCTCTTGGGTCTGGAAATGTGGTACTTTGAATGATTAAAAGAGTGAAACGGTCTGAAGTGTGCGCAGGTGTAAAGCAACCTTGCTAGGCATGAAGGTGTGACCTCCAGGGCCTGGAAGTCTGGTGGTAGTAGTAGTATGATTTAAAGGCACAAAGTGATTGAAGTGTGCCCAGGCCCAGAGCTACTTTGCTGGGCATGAATGTGTTTGACCTCTTGGGCCTGGAAGTCTGGTGGTAGTAGTAGTATGATTTAAAGGTACAAAGTGAATGAAGTGTGCCCAGGCCCAGAGCTACTTTGCTGTGCATGACTGTGTTTGAACTCTTGGGCCTGGAAGTCTATTTCTAGGCTTATATAAAGGGTCAAACATCTTGAAGTGTGCCCAGGCCCAGAGCTACTTTGCTGTGCATGACTGTGGTTGACCTCTTGGCCCTGGAAGTCTGGTGGTAGTAGTAGTATGATTTAAAGGCACAAAGTGAATGAAGTGTGCCCAGGCCCAGAGCTACTTTGCTGGGCATGAATGTGTTTGAACTCTTGGGCCTGGAAGTCTGGTAGTAGTAGTAGTAGTAGTAGTAGTAGTAGTAGTAGTAGTATGATTTAAAGGCACAAAGTGATTGAAGTGTGCCCAGGCCCAGAGCTACTTTGCTGGGCATGACTGTGTTTGACCTCTTGGGCCTGGAAGTCTATTTCTAGGCTTATATAAAGGGTCAAACTTCTTGAAGTGTGCCCAGGCCCAGAGCTACTTTGCTGGGCATGACTGTGTTTGACCTCTTGGGTCTGGAAGTCTGGTAGTAGTAGTAGTATGATTTAAAGGCACAAAGTGATTGAAGTGTGCCCAGGCCCAGAGCTACTTTGCTGTGCATGACTGTTTTTGACCTCTTGGGCCTGGAAGTCTGGTGGTAGTAGTAGTATGATTTAAAGGCACAAAGTGAATGAAGTGTGCCCAGGCCCAGAGCTACTTTGCTGTGCATGACTGTGTTTGAACTCTTGGGCCTGGAAGTCTATTTCTAGGCTTATATAAAGGGTCAAACTTCTTGAAGTGTGCCCAGGCCCAGAGCTACTTTGCTGTGCATGACTGTGTGACCTCTTGGCCCTGGACGTCTGGTGGTAGTAGTAGTATGATTTAAAGGCACAAAGTGATTGAAGTGTGCCCAGGCCCAGAGCTACTTTGCTGGGCATGACTGTGTTTGACCTCTTGGGCCTGGAAGTCTGGTAGTAGTACTATGATTTAAAGGCACAAAGTGATTGAAGTGTGCCCAGGCCCAGAGCTACTTTGCTGGGCATGACTGTGTTTGACCTCTTGGGCCTGGAAGTCTGGTGGTAGTAGTAGGATGATTTAAAGGCACAAAGTGATTGAAGTGTGCCCAGGCCCAGAGCTACTTTGCTGGGCATGACTGTGTTTGAACTCTTGGGCCTGGAAGTCTGGTAGTAGTAGTATGATTTAAAGGTACAAAGTGAATGAAGTGTGCCCAGGCCCAGAGCTACTTTGCTGGGCATGACTGTGTTTGACCTCTTGGGCCTGGAAGTCTATTTCTAGGCTTATATAAAGGGTCAAACTTCTTGAAGTGTGCCCAGGCCCAGAGCTACTTTGCTGTGTATGACTGTGTGACCTCTTGGCCCTGGAATTCTGGTGGTAGTAGTAGTATGATTTAAAGGCACAAAGTGAATGAAGTGTGCCCAGGCCCAGAGCTACTTTGCTGGGCATGACTGTGTTTGACCTCTTGGGCCTGGAAGTCTGGTAGTAGTAGTATGATTTAAAGGCACAAAGTGATTGAAGTGTGCCCAGGCCCAGAGCTACTTTGCTGGGCATGACTGTGTGACCTCTTGGGCCTGGAAGTCAGGTTGTAGTATTATTAAAAAAAAAAGGGTCAAACTGCATGGTCCGCCCAGGCCCAGAGCTACTTTGCTGGGTATGATTCTGTGACCTCTTGGGTCTGGAAATGTGGTACTTTGAATGATTAAAAGAGTGAAACGGTCTGAAGTGTGCGCAGGTGTAAAGCAACCTTGCTAGGCATGAAGGTGTGACCTCCAGGGCCTGGAAGTCTGGTGGTAGTAGTAGTAGTATGATTTAAAGGCACAAAGTGATTGAAGTGTGCCCAGGCCCAGATCTACTTTGCTGGGCATGACTGTGTTTGACCTCTTGGGCCTGGAAGTCTGGTAGTAGTAGTAGTAGTAGTAGTAGTATGATTTAAAGGTACAAAGTGAATGAAGTGTGCCCAGGCCCAGAGCTACTTTGCTGGGCATGACTGTGTTTGACCTCTTGGGCCTGGAAGTCTATTTCTAGGCTTATATAAAGGGTCAAACTTCTTGAAGTGTGCCCAGGCCCAGAGCTACTTTGCTGGGCATGACTGTGTTTGACCTCTTGGGTCTGGAAGTCTGGTGGTAGTAGTAGTAGTATGATTTAAAGGCACAAAGTGATTGAAGTGTGCCCAGGCCCAGAGCTACTTTGCTGGGCATGAATGTGTTTGAACTCTTGGGCCTGGAAGTCTGGTAGTAGTAGTATGATTTAAAGGCACAAAGTGATTGAAGTGTGCCCAGGCCCAGAGCTACTTTGCTGGGCATGACTGTGTTTGACCTCTTGGGCCTGGAAGTCTGGTGGTAGTAGTAGTATGATTTAAAGGCACAAAGTGATTGAAGTGTGCCCAGGCCCAGAGCTACTTTGCTGGGCATGAATGTGTTTGAACTCTTGGGCCTGGAAGTCTGGTAGTAGTAGTATGATTTAAAGGCACAAAGTGATTGAAGTGTGCCCAGGCCCAGAGCTACTTTGCTGGGCATGACTGTGTTTGACCTCTTGGGCCTGGAAGTCTGGTGGTAGTAGTAGTATGATTTAAAGGCACAAAGTGATTGAAGTGTGCCCAGGCCCAGAGCTACTTTGCTGGGCATGAATGTGTTTGAACTCTTGGGCCTGGAAGTCTGGTAGTAGTAGTAGTAGTAGTAGTAGTAGTAGTAGTAGTAGTAGTATGATTTAAAGGTACAAAGTGAATGAAGTGTGCCCAGGCCCAGAGCTACTTTGCTGGGCATGACTGTGTTTGACGTCTTGGGCCTGGAAGTCTGGTAGTAGTAGTATGATTTAAAGGTACAAAGTGAATGAAGTGTGCCCAGGCCCAGAGCTACTTTGCTGGGCATGACTGTGTTTGACCTCTTGGCTCTGGAAGTCTATTTCTAGGCTTATATAAAGGGTCAAACTTCTTGAAGTGTGCCCAGGCCCAGAGCTACTTTGCTGGGCATGACTGTGTTTGACCTCTGGGGCCTGGAAGTCTGGTAGTAGTAGTATGATTTAAAGGCACAAAGTGATTGAAGTGTGCCCAGGCCCAGAGCTACTTTGCTGGGCATGAATGTGTTTGAACTCTTGGGCCTGGAAGTCTGGTAGTAGTAGTATGATTTAAAGGCACAAAGTGAATGAAGTGTGCCCAGGCCCAGAGCTACTTTGCTGGGCATGACTGTGTTTGACCTCTTGGCTCTGGAAGTCTATTTCTAGGCTTATATACAGGGTCAAACATCTTGAAGTGTGCCCAGGCCCAGAGCTACTTTGCTGGGCATGAATGTGTTTGAACTCTTGGGCCTGGAAGTCTGGTAGTAGTAGTATGATTTAAAGGCACAAAGTGATTGAAGTGTGCCCAGGCCCAGAGCTACTTTGCTGGGCATGACTGTGTTTGACCTCTTGGGCCTGGAAGTCTGGTAGTAGTAGTATGATTTAAAGGCACAAAGTGATTGAAGTGTGCCCAGGCCCAGAGCTACTTTGCTGGGCATGAATGTGTTTGACCTCTTGGGCCTGGAAGTCTGGTGGTAGTAGTAGTATGATTTAAAGGCACAAAGTGAATGAAGTGTGCCCAGGCCCAGAGCTACTTTGCTGTGCATGACTGTGTTTGACCTCTTGGCTCTGGAAGTCTATTTCTAGGCTTATATAAAGGGTCAAACTTCTTGAAGTGTGCCCAGGCCCAGAGCTACTTTGCTGGGCATGACTGTGTTTGACCTCTGGGGCCTGGAAGTCTGGTAGTAGTAGTATGATTTAAAGGCACAAAGTGATTGAAGTGTGCCCAGGCCCAGAGCTACTTTGCTGGGCATGACTGTGTTTGACCTCTTGGCTCTGGAAGTCTATTTCTAGGCTTATATACAGGGTCAAACATCTTGAAGTGTGCCCAGGCCCAGAGCTACTTTGCTGGGCATGAATGTGTTTGAACTCTTGGGCCTGGAAGTCTGGTAGTAGTAGTATGATTTAAAGGCACAAAGTGATTGAAGTGTGCCCAGGCCCAGAGCTACTTTGCTGGGCATGACTGTGTTTGACCTCTTGGCTCTGGAAGTCTATTTCTAGGCTTATATAAAGGGTCAAACATCTTGAAGTGTGCCCAGGCCCAGAGCTACTTTGCTGGGCATGAATGTGTTTGAACTCTTGGGCCTGGAAGTCTGGTAGTAGTAGTATGATTTAAAGGCACAAAGTGATTGAAGTGTGCCCAGGCCCAGAGCTACTTTGCTGGGCATGACTGTGTTTGACCTCTTGGGCCTGGAAGTCTGGTGGTAGTAGTAGTATGATTTAAAGGCACAAAGTGATTGAAGTGTGCCCAGGCCCAGAGCTACTTTGCTGGGCATGAATGTGTTTGAACTCTTGGGCCTGGAAGTCTATTTCTAGGCTTATATAAAGGGTCAAACATCTTGAAGTGTGCCCAGGCCCAGAGCTACTTTGCTGTGCATGACTGTGGTTGACCTCTGGGGCCTGGAAGTCTGGTAGTAGTAGTATGATTTAAAGACACAAAGTGATTGAAGTGTGCCCAGGCCCAGAGCTACTTTGCTGGGCATGAATGTGTTTGAACTCTTGGGCCTGGAAGTCTGGTAGTAGTAGTATGATTTAAAGGTACAAAGTGAATGAAGTGTGCCCAGGCCCAGAGCTACTTTGCTGTGCATGACTGTGTTTGACCTCTTGGCTCTGGAAGTCTATTTCTAGGCTTATATAAAGGGTCAAACTTCTTGAAGTGTGCCCAGGCCCAGAGCTACTTTGCTGGGCATGACTGTGTTTGACCTCTGGGGCCTGGAAGTCTGGTAGTAGTAGTATGATTTAAAGGCACAAAGTGATTGAAGTGTGCCCAGGCCCAGAGCTACTTTGCTGGGTATGATTCTGTGACCTCTTGGGTCTGGAAATGTGGTACTTTGAATGATTAAAAGAGTGAAACGGTCTGAAGTGTGCGCAGGTGTAAAGCAACCTTGCTAGGCATGAAGGTGTGACCTCCAGGGCCTGGAAGTCTGGTGGTAGTAGTAGTATGATTTAAAGGCACAAAGTGATTGAAGTGTGCCCAGGCCCAGAGCTACTTTGCTGGGCATGAATGTGTTTGACCTCTTGGGCCTGGAAGTCTGGTGGTAGTAGTAGTATGATTTAAAGGTACAAAGTGAATGAAGTGTGCCCAGGCCCAGAGCTACTTTGCTGTGCATGACTGTGTTTGAACTCTTGGGCCTGGAAGTCTATTTCTAGGCTTATATAAAGGGTCAAACATCTTGAAGTGTGCCCAGGCCCAGAGCTACTTTGCTGTGCATGACTGTGGTTGACCTCTTGGCCCTGGAAGTCTGGTGGTAGTAGTAGTATGATTTAAAGGCACAAAGTGAATGAAGTGTGCCCAGGCCCAGAGCTACTTTGCTGGGCATGAATGTGTTTGAACTCTTGGGCCTGGAAGTCTGGTAGTAGTAGTATGATTTAAAGGCACAAAGTGATTGAAGTGTGCCCAGGCCCAGAGCTACTTTGCTGGGCATGACTGTGTTTGACCTCTTGGGCCTGGAAGTCTGGTGGTAGTAGTAGTATGATTTAAAGGCACAAAGTGATTGAAGTGTGCCCAGGCCCAGAGCTACTTTGCTGGGCATGAATGTGTTTGAACTCTTGGGCCTGGAAGTCTATTTCTAGGCTTATATAAAGGGTCAAACTTCTTGAAGTGTGCCCAGGCCCAGAGCTACTTTGCTGGGCATGACTGTGTTTGACCTCTTGGGCCTGGAAGTCTGGTAGTAGTAGTAGTAGTAGTAGTAGTAGTAGTAGTAGTAGTAGTAGTATGATTTAAAGGTACAAAGTGAATGAAGTGTGCCCAGGCCCACAGCTACTTTGCTGGGCATGACTGTGTTTGACCTCTTGGGCCTGAAAGTCTATTTCTAGGCTTATATAAAGGGTCAAACTTCTTGAAGTGTGCCCAGGCCCAGAGCTACTTTGCTGGGCATGACTGTGTTTGACCTCTGGGGCCTGGAAGTCTGGTAGTAGTAGTATGATTTAAAGACACAAAGTGATTGAAGTGTGCCCAGGCCCAGAGCTACTTTGCTGGGCATGAATGTGTTTGAACTCTTGGGCCTGGAAGTCTGGTAGTAGTAGTATGATTTAAAGGTACAAAGTGAATGAAGTGTGCCCAGGCCCAGAGCTACTTTGCTGTGCATGACTGTGTTTGACCTCTTGGCTCTGGAAGTCTATTTCTAGGCTTATATAAAGGGTCAAACTTCTTGAAGTGTGCCCAGGCCCAGAGCTACTTTGCTGGGCATGACTGTGTTTGACCTCTGGGGCCTGGAAGTCTGGTAGTAGTAGTATGATTTAAAGGCACAAAGTGATTGAAGTGTGCCCAGGCCCAGAGCTACTTTGCTGGGTATGATTCTGTGACCTCTTGGGTCTGGAAATGTGGTACTTTGAATGATTAAAAGAGTGAAACGGTCTGAAGTGTGCGCAGGTGTAAAGCAACCTTGCTAGGCATGAAGGTGTGACCTCCAGGGCCTGGAAGTCTGGTGGTAGTAGTAGTATGATTTAAAGGCACAAAGTGATTGAAGTGTGCCCAGGCCCAGAGCTACTTTGCTGGGCATGAATGTGTTTGACCTCTTGGGCCTGGAAGTCTGGTGGTAGTAGTAGTATGATTTAAAGGTACAAAGTGAATGAAGTGTGCCCAGGCCCAGAGCTACTTTGCTGTGCATGACTGTGTTTGAACTCTTGGGCCTGGAAGTCTATTTCTAGGCTTATATAAAGGGTCAAACATCTTGAAGTGTGCCCAGGCCCAGAGCTACTTTGCTGTGCATGACTGTGGTTGACCTCTTGGCCCTGGAAGTCTGGTGGTAGTAGTAGTATGATTTAAAGGCACAAAGTGAATGAAGTGTGCCCAGGCCCAGAGCTACTTTGCTGGGCATGAATGTGTTTGAACTCTTGGGCCTGGAAGTCTGGTAGTAGTAGTAGTAGTAGTAGTAGTAGTAGTAGTAGTAGTATGATTTAAAGGCACAAAGTGATTGAAGTGTGCCCAGGCCCAGAGCTACTTTGCTGGGCATGACTGTGTTTGACCTCTTGGGCCTGGAAGTCTATTTCTAGGCTTATATAAAGGGTCAAACTTCTTGAAGTGTGCCCAGGCCCAGAGCTACTTTGCTGGGCATGACTGTGTTTGACCTCTTGGGTCTGGAAGTCTGGTAGTAGTAGTAGTATGATTTAAAGGCACAAAGTGATTGAAGTGTGCCCAGGCCCAGAGCTACTTTGCTGTGCATGACTGTTTTTGACCTCTTGGGCCTGGAAGTCTGGTGGTAGTAGTAGTATGATTTAAAGGCACAAAGTGAATGAAGTGTGCCCAGGCCCAGAGCTACTTTGCTGTGCATGACTGTGTTTGAACTCTTGGGCCTGGAAGTCTATTTCTAGGCTTATATAAAGGGTCAAACTTCTTGAAGTGTGCCCAGGCCCAGAGCTACTTTGCTGTGCATGACTGTGTGACCTCTTGGCCCTGGACGTCTGGTGGTAGTAGTAGTATGATTTAAAGGCACAAAGTGATTGAAGTGTGCCCAGGCCCAGAGCTACTTTGCTGGGCATGACTGTGTTTGACCTCTTGGGCCTGGAAGTCTGGTAGTAGTACTATGATTTAAAGGCACAAAGTGATTGAAGTGTGCCCAGGCCCAGAGCTACTTTGCTGGGCATGACTGTGTTTGACCTCTTGGGCCTGGAAGTCTGGTGGTAGTAGTAGGATGATTTAAAGGCACAAAGTGATTGAAGTGTGCCCAGGCCCAGAGCTACTTTGCTGGGCATGACTGTGTTTGAACTCTTGGGCCTGGAAGTCTGGTAGTAGTAGTATGATTTAAAGGTACAAAGTGAATGAAGTGTGCCCAGGCCCAGAGCTACTTTGCTGGGCATGACTGTGTTTGACCTCTTGGGCCTGGAAGTCTATTTCTAGGCTTATATAAAGGGTCAAACTTCTTGAAGTGTGCCCAGGCCCAGAGCTACTTTGCTGTGTATGACTGTGTGACCTCTTGGCCCTGGAATTCTGGTGGTAGTAGTAGTATGATTTAAAGGCACAAAGTGAATGAAGTGTGCCCAGGCCCAGAGCTACTTTGCTGGGCATGACTGTGTTTGACCTCTTGGGCCTGGAAGTCTGGTAGTAGTAGTATGATTTAAAGGCACAAAGTGATTGAAGTGTGCCCAGGCCCAGAGCTACTTTGCTGGGCATGACTGTGTGACCTCTTGGGCCTGGAAGTCAGGTTGTAGTATTATTAAAAAAAAGGGTCAAACTGCATGGTCCGCCCAGGCCCAGAGCTACTTTGCTGGGTATGATTCTGTGACCTCTTGGGTCTGGAAATGTGGTACTTTGAATGATTAAAAGAGTGAAACGGTCTGAAGTGTGCGCAGGTGTAAAGCAACCTTGCTAGGCATGAAGGTGTGACCTCCAGGGCCTGGAAGTCTTGTGGTAGTAGTAGTATGATTTAAAGGCACAAAGTGATTGAAGTGTGCCCAGGCCCAGATCTACTTTGCTGGGCATGACTGTGTTTGACCTCTTGGGCCTGGAAGTCTGGTAGTAGTAGTAGTAGTAGTAGTAGTAGTAGTAGTATGATTTAAAGGTACAAAGTGAATGAAGTGTGCCCAGGCCCAGAGCTACTTTGCTGGGCATGACTGTGTTTGACCTCTTGGGCCTGGAAGTCTATTTCTAGGCTTATATAAAGGGTCAAACTTCTTGAAGTGTGCCCAGGCCCAGAGCTACTTTGCTGTGTATGACTGTGTGACCTCTTGGCCCTGGAATTCTGGTGGTAGTAGTAGTATGATTTAAAGGCACAAAGTGAATGAAGTGTGCCCAGGCCCAGAGCTACTTTGCTGGGCATGACTGTGTTTGACCTCTTGGGCCTGGAAGTCTGGTAGTAGTAGTATGATTTAAAGGCACAAAGTGATTGAAGTGTGCCCAGGCCCAGAGCTACTTTGCTGGGCATGACTGTGTGACCTCTTGGGCCTGGAAGTCAGGTTGTAGTATTATTAAAAAAAAAAGGGTCAAACTGCATGGTCCGCCCAGGCCCAGAGCTACTTTGCTGGGTATGATTCTGTGACCTCTTGGGTCTGGAAATGTGGTACTTTGAATGATTAAAAGAGTGAAACGGTCTGAAGTGTGCGCAGGTGTAAAGCAACCTTGCTAGGCATGAAGGTGTGACCTCCAGGGCCTGGAAGTCTGGTGGTAGTAGTAGTATGATTTAAAGGCACAAAGTGATTGAAGTGTGCCCAGGCCCAGAGCTACTTTGCTGGGCATGACTGTGTTTGAACTCTTGGGCCTGGAAGTCTGGTAGTAGTAGTATGATTTAAAGGTACAAAGTGAATGAAGTGTGCCCAGGCCCAGAGCTACTTTGCTGGGCATGACTGTGTTTGACCTCTTGGGCCTGGAAGTCTATTTCTAGGCTTATATAAAGGGTCAAACTTCTTGAAGTGTGCCCAGGCCCAGAGCTACTTTGCTGTGTATGACTGTGTGACCTCTTGGCCCTGGAATTCTGGTGGTAGTAGTAGTATGATTTAAAGGCACAAAGTGAATGAAGTGTGCCCAGGCCCAGAGCTACTTTGCTGGGCATGACTGTGTTTGACCTCTTGGGCCTGGAAGTCTGGTAGTAGTAGTATGATTTAAAGGCACAAAGTGATTGAAGTGTGCCCAGGCCCAGAGCTACTTTGCTGGGCATGACTGTGTGACCTCTTGGGCCTGGAAGTCAGGTTGTAGTATTATTAAAAAAAAAAGGGTCAAACTGCATGGTCCGCCCAGGCCCAGAGCTACTTTGCTGGGTATGATTCTGTGACCTCTTGGGTCTGGAAATGTGGTAATTTGAATGATTAAAAGAGTGAAACGGTCTGAAGTGTGCGCAGGTGTAAAGCAACCTTGCTAGGCATGAAGGTGTGACCTCCAGGGCCTGGAAGTCTGGTGGTAGTAGTAGTATGATTTAAAGGCACAAAGTGATTGAAGTGTGCCCAGGCCCAGATCTACTTTGCTGGGCATGACTGTGTTTGACCTCTTGGGCCTGGAAGTCTGGTAGTAGTAGTAGTAGTAGTAGTAGTAGTAGTAGTATGATTTAAAGGTACAAAGTGAATGAAGTGTGCCCAGGCCCAGAGCTACTTTGCTGGGCATGACTGTGTTTGACCTCTTGGGCCTGGAAGTCTATTTCTAGGCTTATATAAAGGGTCAAACTTCTTGAAGTGTGCCCAGGCCCAGAGCTACTTTGCTGTGTATGACTGTGTGACCTCTTGGCCCTGGAATTCTGGTGGTAGTAGTAGTATGATTTAAAGGCACAAAGTGAATGAAGTGTGCCCAGGCCCAGAGCTACTTTGCTGGGCATGACTGTGTTTGACCTCTTGGGCCTGGAAGTCTGGTAGTAGTAGTATGATTTAAAGGCACAAAGTGATTGAAGTGTGCCCAGGCCCAGAGCTACTTTGCTGGGCATGACTGTGTGACCTCTTGGGCCTGGAAGTCAGGTTGTAGTATTATTAAAAAAAAAAGGGTCAAACTGCATGGTCCGCCCAGGCCCAGAGCTACTTTGCTGGGTATGATTCTGTGACCTCTTGGGTCTGGAAATGTGGTACTTTGAATGATTAAAAGAGTGAAACGGTCTGAAGTGTGCGCAGGTGTAAAGCAACCTTGCTAGGCATGAAGGTGTGACCTCCAGGGCCTGGAAGTCTGGTGGTAGTAGTAGTATGATTTAAAGGCACAAAGTGATTGAAGTGTGCCCAGGCCCAGAGCTACTTTGCTGGGCATGACTGTGTTTGAACTCTTGGGCCTGGAAGTCTGGTAGTAGTAGTATGATTTAAAGGTACAAAGTGAATGAAGTGTGCCCAGGCCCAGAGCTACTTTGCTGGGCATGACTGTGTTTGACCTCTTGGGCCTGGAAGTCTATTTCTAGGCTTATATAAAGGGTCAAACTTCTTGAAGTGTGCCCAGGCCCAGAGCTACTTTGCTGTGTATGACTGTGTGACCTCTTGGCCCTGGAATTCTGGTGGTAGTAGTAGTATGATTTAAAGGCACAAAGTGAATGAAGTGTGCCCAGGCCCAGAGCTACTTTGCTGGGCATGACTGTGTTTGACCTCTTGGGCCTGGAAGTCTGGTAGTAGTAGTATGATTTAAAGGCACAAAGTGATTGAAGTGTGCCCAGGCCCAGAGCTACTTTGCTGGGCATGACTGTGTGACCTCTTGGGCCTGGAAGTCAGGTTGTAGTATTATTAAAAAAAAAAGGGTCAAACTGCATGGTCCGCCCAGGCCCAGAGCTACTTTGCTGGGTATGATTCTGTGACCTCTTGGGTCTGGAAATGTGGTAATTTGAATGATTAAAAGAGTGAAACGGTCTGAAGTGTGCGCAGGTGTAAAGCAACCTTGCTAGGCATGAAGGTGTGACCTCCAGGGCCTGGAAGTCTGGTGGTAGTAGTAGTATGATTTAAAGGCACAAAGTGATTGAAGTGTGCCCAGGCCCAGATCTACTTTGCTGGGCATGACTGTGTTTGACCTCTTGGGCCTGGAAGTCTGGTAGTAGTAGTAGTAGTAGTAGTAGTATGATTTAAAGGTACAAAGTGAATGAAGTGTGCCCAGGCCCAGAGCTACTTTGCTGGGCATGACTGTGTTTGACCTCTTGGGCCTGGAAGTCTATTTCTAGGCTTATATAAAGGGTCAAACTTCTTGAAGTGTGCCCAGGCCCAGAGCTACTTTGCTGGGCATGACTGTGTTTGACCTCTTGGGTCTGGAAGTCTGGTGGTAGTAGTAGTAGTATGATTTAAAGGCACAAAGTGATTGAAGTGTGCCCAGGCCCAGAGCTACTTTGCTGGGCATGAATGTGTTTGAACTCTTGGGCCTGGAAGTCTGGTAGTAGTAGTATGATTTAAAGGCACAAAGTGATTGAAGTGTGCCCAGGCCCAGAGCTACTTTGCTGGGCATGACTGTGTTTGACCTCTTGGGCCTGGAAGTCTGGTGGTAGTAGTAGTATGATTTAAAGGCACAAAGTGATTGAAGTGTGCCCAGGCCCAGAGCTACTTTGCTGGGCATGAATGTGTTTGAACTCTTGGGCCTGGAAGTCTGGTAGTAGTAGTATGATTTAAAGGCACAAAGTGATTGAAGTGTGCCCAGGCCCAGAGCTACTTTGCTGGGCATGACTGTGTTTGACCTCTTGGGCCTGGAAGTCTGGTGGTAGTAGTAGTATGATTTAAAGGCACAAAGTGATTGAAGTGTGCCCAGGCCCAGAGCTACTTTGCTGGGCATGAATGTGTTTGAACTCTTGGGCCTGGAAGTCTGGTAGTAGTAGTAGTAGTAGTAGTAGTAGTAGTAGTAGTAGTAGTATGATTTAAAGGTACAAAGTGAATGAAGTGTGCCCAGGCCCAGAGCTACTTTGCTGGGCATGACTGTGTTTGACGTCTTGGGCCTGGAAGTCTGGTAGTAGTAGTATGATTTAAAGGTACAAAGTGAATGAAGTGTGCCCAGGCCCAGAGCTACTTTGCTGGGCATGACTGTGTTTGACCTCTTGGCTCTGGAAGTCTATTTCTAGGCTTATATAAAGGGTCAAACTTCTTGAAGTGTGCCCAGGCCCAGAGCTACTTTGCTGGGCATGACTGTGTTTGACCTCTGGGGCCTGGAAGTCTGGTAGTAGTAGTATGATTTAAAGGCACAAAGTGATTGAAGTGTGCCCAGGCCCAGAGCTACTTTGCTGGGCATGAATGTGTTTGAACTCTTGGGCCTGGAAGTCTGGTAGTAGTAGTATGATTTAAAGGCACAAAGTGAATGAAGTGTGCCCAGGCCCAGAGCTACTTTGCTGGGCATGACTGTGTTTGACCTCTTGGCTCTGGAAGTCTATTTCTAGGCTTATATACAGGGTCAAACATCTTGAAGTGTGCCCAGGCCCAGAGCTACTTTGCTGGGCATGAATGTGTTTGAACTCTTGGGCCTGGAAGTCTGGTAGTAGTAGTATGATTTAAAGGCACAAAGTGATTGAAGTGTGCCCAGGCCCAGAGCTACTTTGCTGGGCATGACTGTGTTTGACCTCTTGGGCCTGGAAGTCTATTTCTAGGCTTATATAAAGGGTCAAACTTCTTGAAGTGTGCCCAGGCCCAGAGCTACTTTGCTGGGCATGACTGTGTTTGACCTCTTGGGTCTGGAAGTCTGGTAGTAGTAGTAGTATGATTTAAAGGCACAAAGTGATTGAAGTGTGCCCAGGCCCAGAGCTACTTTGCTGTGCATGACTGTTTTTGACCTCTTGGGCCTGGAAGTCTGGTGGTAGTAGTAGTATGATTTAAAGGCACAAAGTGAATGAAGTGTGCCCAGGCCCAGAGCTACTTTGCTGTGCATGACTGTGTTTGAACTCTTGGGCCTGGAAGTCTATTTCTAGGCTTATATAAAGGGTCAAACTTCTTGAAGTGTGCCCAGGCCCAGAGCTACTTTGCTGTGCATGACTGTGTGACCTCTTGGCCCTGGACGTCTGGTGGTAGTAGTAGTATGATTTAAAGGCACAAAGTGATTGAAGTGTGCCCAGGCCCAGAGCTACTTTGCTGGGCATGACTGTGTTTGACCTCTTGGGCCTGGAAGTCTGGTAGTAGTACTATGATTTAAAGGCACAAAGTGATTGAAGTGTGCCCAGGCCCAGAGCTACTTTGCTGGGCATGACTGTGTTTGACCTCTTGGGCCTGGAAGTCTGGTGGTAGTAGTAGGATGATTTAAAGGCACAAAGTGATTGAAGTGTGCCCAGGCCCAGAGCTACTTTGCTGGGCATGACTGTGTTTGAACTCTTGGGCCTGGAAGTCTGGTAGTAGTAGTATGATTTAAAGGTACAAAGTGAATGAAGTGTGCCCAGGCCCAGAGCTACTTTGCTGGGCATGACTGTGTTTGACCTCTTGGGCCTGGAAGTCTATTTCTAGGCTTATATAAAGGGTCAAACTTCTTGAAGTGTGCCCAGGCCCAGAGCTACTTTGCTGTGTATGACTGTGTGACCTCTTGGCCCTGGAATTCTGGTGGTAGTAGTAGTATGATTTAAAGGCACAAAGTGAATGAAGTGTGCCCAGGCCCAGAGCTACTTTGCTGGGCATGACTGTGTTTGACCTCTTGGGCCTGGAAGTCTGGTAGTAGTAGTATGATTTAAAGGCACAAAGTGATTGAAGTGTGCCCAGGCCCAGAGCTACTTTGCTGGGCATGACTGTGTGACCTCTTGGGCCTGGAAGTCAGGTTGTAGTATTATTAAAAAAAAGGGTCAAACTGCATGGTCCGCCCAGGCCCAGAGCTACTTTGCTGGGTATGATTCTGTGACCTCTTGGGTCTGGAAATGTGGTACTTTGAATGATTAAAAGAGTGAAACGGTCTGAAGTGTGCGCAGGTGTAAAGCAACCTTGCTAGGCATGAAGGTGTGACCTCCAGGGCCTGGAAGTCTTGTGGTAGTAGTAGTATGATTTAAAGGCACAAAGTGATTGAAGTGTGCCCAGGCCCAGATCTACTTTGCTGGGCATGACTGTGTTTGACCTCTTGGGCCTGGAAGTCTGGTAGTAGTAGTAGTAGTAGTAGTAGTAGTAGTAGTATGATTTAAAGGTACAAAGTGAATGAAGTGTGCCCAGGCCCAGAGCTACTTTGCTGGGCATGACTGTGTTTGACCTCTTGGGCCTGGAAGTCTATTTCTAGGCTTATATAAAGGGTCAAACTTCTTGAAGTGTGCCCAGGCCCAGAGCTACTTTGCTGTGTATGACTGTGTGACCTCTTGGCCCTGGAATTCTGGTGGTAGTAGTAGTATGATTTAAAGGCACAAAGTGAATGAAGTGTGCCCAGGCCCAGAGCTACTTTGCTGGGCATGACTGTGTTTGACCTCTTGGGCCTGGAAGTCTGGTAGTAGTAGTATGATTTAAAGGCACAAAGTGATTGAAGTGTGCCCAGGCCCAGAGCTACTTTGCTGGGCATGACTGTGTGACCTCTTGGGCCTGGAAGTCAGGTTGTAGTATTATTAAAAAAAAAAGGGTCAAACTGCATGGTCCGCCCAGGCCCAGAGCTACTTTGCTGGGTATGATTCTGTGACCTCTTGGGTCTGGAAATGTGGTACTTTGAATGATTAAAAGAGTGAAACGGTCTGAAGTGTGCGCAGGTGTAAAGCAACCTTGCTAGGCATGAAGGTGTGACCTCCAGGGCCTGGAAGTCTGGTGGTAGTAGTAGTATGATTTAAAGGCACAAAGTGATTGAAGTGTGCCCAGGCCCAGAGCTACTTTGCTGGGCATGACTGTGTTTGAACTCTTGGGCCTGGAAGTCTGGTAGTAGTAGTATGATTTAAAGGTACAAAGTGAATGAAGTGTGCCCAGGCCCAGAGCTACTTTGCTGGGCATGACTGTGTTTGACCTCTTGGGCCTGGAAGTCTATTTCTAGGCTTATATAAAGGGTCAAACTTCTTGAAGTGTGCCCAGGCCCAGAGCTACTTTGCTGTGTATGACTGTGTGACCTCTTGGCCCTGGAATTCTGGTGGTAGTAGTAGTATGATTTAAAGGCACAAAGTGAATGAAGTGTGCCCAGGCCCAGAGCTACTTTGCTGGGCATGACTGTGTTTGACCTCTTGGGCCTGGAAGTCTGGTAGTAGTAGTATGATTTAAAGGCACAAAGTGATTGAAGTGTGCCCAGGCCCAGAGCTACTTTGCTGGGCATGACTGTGTGACCTCTTGGGCCTGGAAGTCAGGTTGTAGTATTATTAAAAAAAAAAGGGTCAAACTGCATGGTCCGCCCAGGCCCAGAGCTACTTTGCTGGGTATGATTCTGTGACCTCTTGGGTCTGGAAATGTGGTAATTTGAATGATTAAAAGAGTGAAACGGTCTGAAGTGTGCGCAGGTGTAAAGCAACCTTGCTAGGCATGAAGGTGTGACCTCCAGGGCCTGGAAGTCTGGTGGTAGTAGTAGTATGATTTAAAGGCACAAAGTGATTGAAGTGTGCCCAGGCCCAGATCTACTTTGCTGGGCATGACTGTGTTTGACCTCTTGGGCCTGGAAGTCTGGTAGTAGTAGTAGTAGTAGTAGTAGTATGATTTAAAGGTACAAAGTGAATGAAGTGTGCCCAGGCCCAGAGCTACTTTGCTGGGCATGACTGTGTTTGACCTCTTGGGCCTGGAAGTCTATTTCTAGGCTTATATAAAGGGTCAAACTTCTTGAAGTGTGCCCAGGCCCAGAGCTACTTTGCTGGGCATGACTGTGTTTGACCTCTTGGGTCTGGAAGTCTGGTGGTAGTAGTAGTAGTATGATTTAAAGGCACAAAGTGATTGAAGTGTGCCCAGGCCCAGAGCTACTTTGCTGGGCATGAATGTGTTTGAACTCTTGGGCCTGGAAGTCTGGTAGTAGTAGTATGATTTAAAGGCACAAAGTGATTGAAGTGTGCCCAGGCCCAGAGCTACTTTGCTGGGCATGACTGTGTTTGACCTCTTGGGCCTGGAAGTCTGGTGGTAGTAGTAGTATGATTTAAAGGCACAAAGTGATTGAAGTGTGCCCAGGCCCAGAGCTACTTTGCTGGGCATGAATGTGTTTGAACTCTTGGGCCTGGAAGTCTGGTAGTAGTAGTATGATTTAAAGGCACAAAGTGATTGAAGTGTGCCCAGGCCCAGAGCTACTTTGCTGGGCATGACTGTGTTTGACCTCTTGGGCCTGGAAGTCTGGTGGTAGTAGTAGTATGATTTAAAGGCACAAAGTGATTGAAGTGTGCCCAGGCCCAGAGCTACTTTGCTGGGCATGAATGTGTTTGAACTCTTGGGCCTGGAAGTCTGGTAGTAGTAGTAGTAGTAGTAGTAGTAGTAGTAGTAGTAGTAGTATGATTTAAAGGTACAAAGTGAATGAAGTGTGCCCAGGCCCAGAGCTACTTTGCTGGGCATGACTGTGTTTGACGTCTTGGGCCTGGAAGTCTGGTAGTAGTAGTATGATTTAAAGGTACAAAGTGAATGAAGTGTGCCCAGGCCCAGAGCTACTTTGCTGGGCATGACTGTGTTTGACCTCTTGGCTCTGGAAGTCTATTTCTAGGCTTATATAAAGGGTCAAACTTCTTGAAGTGTGCCCAGGCCCAGAGCTACTTTGCTGGGCATGACTGTGTTTGACCTCTGGGGCCTGGAAGTCTGGTAGTAGTAGTATGATTTAAAGGCACAAAGTGATTGAAGTGTGCCCAGGCCCAGAGCTACTTTGCTGGGCATGAATGTGTTTGAACTCTTGGGCCTGGAAGTCTGGTAGTAGTAGTATGATTTAAAGGCACAAAGTGAATGAAGTGTGCCCAGGCCCAGAGCTACTTTGCTGGGCATGACTGTGTTTGACCTCTTGGCTCTGGAAGTCTATTTCTAGGCTTATATACAGGGTCAAACATCTTGAAGTGTGCCCAGGCCCAGAGCTACTTTGCTGGGCATGAATGTGTTTGAACTCTTGGGCCTGGAAGTCTGGTAGTAGTAGTATGATTTAAAGGCACAAAGTGATTGAAGTGTGCCCAGGCCCAGAGCTACTTTGCTGGGCATGACTGTGTTTGACCTCTTGGGCCTGGAAGTCTGGTAGTAGTAGTATGATTTAAAGGCACAAAGTGATTGAAGTGTGCCCAGGCCCAGAGCTACTTTGCTGGGCATGAATGTGTTTGACCTCTTGGGCCTGGAAGTCTGGTGGTAGTAGTAGTATGATTTAAAGGCACAAAGTGAATGAAGTGTGCCCAGGCCCAGAGCTACTTTGCTGTGCATGACTGTGTTTGACCTCTTGGCTCTGGAAGTCTATTTCTAGGCTTATATAAAGGGTCAAACTTCTTGAAGTGTGCCCAGGCCCAGAGCTACTTTGCTGGGCATGACTGTGTTTGACCTCTGGGGCCTGGAAGTCTGGTAGTAGTAGTATGATTTAAAGGCACAAAGTGATTGAAGTGTGCCCAGGCCCAGAGCTACTTTGCTGGGCATGACTGTGTTTGACCTCTTGGCTCTGGAAGTCTATTTCTAGGCTTATATACAGGGTCAAACATCTTGAAGTGTGCCCAGGCCCAGAGCTACTTTGCTGGGCATGAATGTGTTTGAACTCTTGGGCCTGGAAGTCTGGTAGTAGTAGTATGATTTAAAGGCACAAAGTGATTGAAGTGTGCCCAGGCCCAGAGCTACTTTGCTGGGCATGACTGTGTTTGACCTCTTGGCTCTGGAAGTCTATTTCTAGGCTTATATAAAGGGTCAAACATCTTGAAGTGTGCCCAGGCCCAGAGCTACTTTGCTGGGCATGAATGTGTTTGAACTCTTGGGCCTGGAAGTCTGGTAGTAGTAGTATGATTTAAAGGCACAAAGTGATTGAAGTGTGCCCAGGCCCAGAGCTACTTTGCTGGGCATGACTGTGTTTGACCTCTTGGGCCTGGAAGTCTGGTGGTAGTAGTAGTATGATTTAAAGGCACAAAGTGATTGAAGTGTGCCCAGGCCCAGAGCTACTTTGCTGGGCATGAATGTGTTTGAACTCTTGGGCCTGGAAGTCTATTTCTAGGCTTATATAAAGGGTCAAACATCTTGAAGTGTGCCCAGGCCCAGAGCTACTTTGCTGTGCATGACTGTGGTTGACCTCTGGGGCCTGGAAGTCTGGTAGTAGTAGTATGATTTAAAGACACAAAGTGATTGAAGTGTGCCCAGGCCCAGAGCTACTTTGCTGGGCATGAATGTGTTTGAACTCTTGGGCCTGGAAGTCTGGTAGTAGTAGTATGATTTAAAGGTACAAAGTGAATGAAGTGTGCCCAGGCCCAGAGCTACTTTGCTGTGCATGACTGTGTTTGACCTCTTGGCTCTGGAAGTCTATTTCTAGGCTTATATAAAGGGTCAAACTTCTTGAAGTGTGCCCAGGCCCAGAGCTACTTTGCTGGGCATGACTGTGTTTGACCTCTGGGGCCTGGAAGTCTGGTAGTAGTAGTATGATTTAAAGGCACAAAGTGATTGAAGTGTGCCCAGGCCCAGAGCTACTTTGCTGGGTATGATTCTGTGACCTCTTGGGTCTGGAAATGTGGTACTTTGAATGATTAAAAGAGTGAAACGGTCTGAAGTGTGCGCAGGTGTAAAGCAACCTTGCTAGGCATGAAGGTGTGACCTCCAGGGCCTGGAAGTCTGGTGGTAGTAGTAGTATGATTTAAAGGCACAAAGTGATTGAAGTGTGCCCAGGCCCAGAGCTACTTTGCTGGGCATGAATGTGTTTGACCTCTTGGGCCTGGAAGTCTGGTGGTAGTAGTAGTATGATTTAAAGGTACAAAGTGAATGAAGTGTGCCCAGGCCCAGAGCTACTTTGCTGTGCATGACTGTGTTTGAACTCTTGGGCCTGGAAGTCTATTTCTAGGCTTATATAAAGGGTCAAACATCTTGAAGTGTGCCCAGGCCCAGAGCTACTTTGCTGTGCATGACTGTGGTTGACCTCTTGGCCCTGGAAGTCTGGTGGTAGTAGTAGTATGATTTAAAGGCACAAAGTGAATGAAGTGTGCCCAGGCCCAGAGCTACTTTGCTGGGCATGAATGTGTTTGAACTCTTGGGCCTGGAAGTCTGGTAGTAGTAGTATGATTTAAAGGCACAAAGTGATTGAAGTGTGCCCAGGCCCAGAGCTACTTTGCTGGGCATGACTGTGTTTGACCTCTTGGGCCTGGAAGTCTGGTGGTAGTAGTAGTATGATTTAAAGGCACAAAGTGATTGAAGTGTGCCCAGGCCCAGAGCTACTTTGCTGGGCATGAATGTGTTTGAACTCTTGGGCCTGGAAGTCTATTTCTAGGCTTATATAAAGGGTCAAACTTCTTGAAGTGTGCCCAGGCCCAGAGCTACTTTGCTGGGCATGACTGTGTTTGACCTCTTGGGCCTGGAAGTCTGGTAGTAGTAGTAGTAGTAGTAGTAGTAGTAGTAGTAGTAGTAGTAGTATGATTTAAAGGTACAAAGTGAATGAAGTGTGCCCAGGCCCACAGCTACTTTGCTGGGCATGACTGTGTTTGACCTCTTGGGCCTGAAAGTCTATTTCTAGGCTTATATAAAGGGTCAAACTTCTTGAAGTGTGCCCAGGCCCAGAGCTACTTTGCTGGGCATGACTGTGTTTGACCTCTGGGGCCTGGAAGTCTGGTAGTAGTAGTATGATTTAAAGACACAAAGTGATTGAAGTGTGCCCAGGCCCAGAGCTACTTTGCTGGGCATGAATGTGTTTGAACTCTTGGGCCTGGAAGTCTGGTAGTAGTAGTATGATTTAAAGGTACAAAGTGAATGAAGTGTGCCCAGGCCCAGAGCTACTTTGCTGTGCATGACTGTGTTTGACCTCTTGGCTCTGGAAGTCTATTTCTAGGCTTATATAAAGGGTCAAACTTCTTGAAGTGTGCCCAGGCCCAGAGCTACTTTGCTGGGCATGACTGTGTTTGACCTCTGGGGCCTGGAAGTCTGGTAGTAGTAGTATGATTTAAAGGCACAAAGTGATTGAAGTGTGCCCAGGCCCAGAGCTACTTTGCTGGGTATGATTCTGTGACCTCTTGGGTCTGGAAATGTGGTACTTTGAATGATTAAAAGAGTGAAACGGTCTGAAGTGTGCGCAGGTGTAAAGCAACCTTGCTAGGCATGAAGGTGTGACCTCCAGGGCCTGGAAGTCTGGTGGTAGTAGTAGTATGATTTAAAGGCACAAAGTGATTGAAGTGTGCCCAGGCCCAGAGCTACTTTGCTGGGCATGAATGTGTTTGACCTCTTGGGCCTGGAAGTCTGGTGGTAGTAGTAGTATGATTTAAAGGTACAAAGTGAATGAAGTGTGCCCAGGCCCAGAGCTACTTTGCTGTGCATGACTGTGTTTGAACTCTTGGGCCTGGAAGTCTATTTCTAGGCTTATATAAAGGGTCAAACATCTTGAAGTGTGCCCAGGCCCAGAGCTACTTTGCTGTGCATGACTGTGGTTGACCTCTTGGCCCTGGAAGTCTGGTGGTAGTAGTAGTATGATTTAAAGGCACAAAGTGAATGAAGTGTGCCCAGGCCCAGAGCTACTTTGCTGGGCATGAATGTGTTTGAACTCTTGGGCCTGGAAGTCTGGTAGTAGTAGTAGTAGTAGTAGTAGTAGTAGTAGTAGTAGTATGATTTAAAGGCACAAAGTGATTGAAGTGTGCCCAGGCCCAGAGCTACTTTGCTGGGCATGACTGTGTTTGACCTCTTGGGCCTGGAAGTCTATTTCTAGGCTTATATAAAGGGTCAAACTTCTTGAAGTGTGCCCAGGCCCAGAGCTACTTTGCTGGGCATGACTGTGTTTGACCTCTTGGGTCTGGAAGTCTGGTAGTAGTAGTAGTATGATTTAAAGGCACAAAGTGATTGAAGTGTGCCCAGGCCCAGAGCTACTTTGCTGTGCATGACTGTTTTTGACCTCTTGGGCCTGGAAGTCTGGTGGTAGTAGTAGTATGATTTAAAGGCACAAAGTGAATGAAGTGTGCCCAGGCCCAGAGCTACTTTGCTGTGCATGACTGTGTTTGAACTCTTGGGCCTGGAAGTCTATTTCTAGGCTTATATAAAGGGTCAAACTTCTTGAAGTGTGCCCAGGCCCAGAGCTACTTTGCTGTGCATGACTGTGTGACCTCTTGGCCCTGGACGTCTGGTGGTAGTAGTAGTATGATTTAAAGGCACAAAGTGATTGAAGTGTGCCCAGGCCCAGAGCTACTTTGCTGGGCATGACTGTGTTTGACCTCTTGGGCCTGGAAGTCTGGTAGTAGTACTATGATTTAAAGGCACAAAGTGATTGAAGTGTGCCCAGGCCCAGAGCTACTTTGCTGGGCATGACTGTGTTTGACCTCTTGGGCCTGGAAGTCTGGTGGTAGTAGTAGGATGATTTAAAGGCACAAAGTGATTGAAGTGTGCCCAGGCCCAGAGCTACTTTGCTGGGCATGACTGTGTTTGAACTCTTGGGCCTGGAAGTCTGGTAGTAGTAGTATGATTTAAAGGTACAAAGTGAATGAAGTGTGCCCAGGCCCAGAGCTACTTTGCTGGGCATGACTGTGTTTGACCTCTTGGGCCTGGAAGTCTATTTCTAGGCTTATATAAAGGGTCAAACTTCTTGAAGTGTGCCCAGGCCCAGAGCTACTTTGCTGTGTATGACTGTGTGACCTCTTGGCCCTGGAATTCTGGTGGTAGTAGTAGTATGATTTAAAGGCACAAAGTGAATGAAGTGTGCCCAGGCCCAGAGCTACTTTGCTGGGCATGACTGTGTTTGACCTCTTGGGCCTGGAAGTCTGGTAGTAGTAGTATGATTTAAAGGCACAAAGTGATTGAAGTGTGCCCAGGCCCAGAGCTACTTTGCTGGGCATGACTGTGTGACCTCTTGGGCCTGGAAGTCAGGTTGTAGTATTATTAAAAAAAAGGGTCAAACTGCATGGTCCGCCCAGGCCCAGAGCTACTTTGCTGGGTATGATTCTGTGACCTCTTGGGTCTGGAAATGTGGTACTTTGAATGATTAAAAGAGTGAAACGGTCTGAAGTGTGCGCAGGTGTAAAGCAACCTTGCTAGGCATGAAGGTGTGACCTCCAGGGCCTGGAAGTCTTGTGGTAGTAGTAGTATGATTTAAAGGCACAAAGTGATTGAAGTGTGCCCAGGCCCAGATCTACTTTGCTGGGCATGACTGTGTTTGACCTCTTGGGCCTGGAAGTCTGGTAGTAGTAGTAGTAGTAGTAGTAGTAGTAGTAGTATGATTTAAAGGTACAAAGTGAATGAAGTGTGCCCAGGCCCAGAGCTACTTTGCTGGGCATGACTGTGTTTGACCTCTTGGGCCTGGAAGTCTATTTCTAGGCTTATATAAAGGGTCAAACTTCTTGAAGTGTGCCCAGGCCCAGAGCTACTTTGCTGTGTATGACTGTGTGACCTCTTGGCCCTGGAATTCTGGTGGTAGTAGTAGTATGATTTAAAGGCACAAAGTGAATGAAGTGTGCCCAGGCCCAGAGCTACTTTGCTGGGCATGACTGTGTTTGACCTCTTGGGCCTGGAAGTCTGGTAGTAGTAGTATGATTTAAAGGCACAAAGTGATTGAAGTGTGCCCAGGCCCAGAGCTACTTTGCTGGGCATGACTGTGTGACCTCTTGGGCCTGGAAGTCAGGTTGTAGTATTATTAAAAAAAAAAGGGTCAAACTGCATGGTCCGCCCAGGCCCAGAGCTACTTTGCTGGGTATGATTCTGTGACCTCTTGGGTCTGGAAATGTGGTACTTTGAATGATTAAAAGAGTGAAACGGTCTGAAGTGTGCGCAGGTGTAAAGCAACCTTGCTAGGCATGAAGGTGTGACCTCCAGGGCCTGGAAGTCTGGTGGTAGTAGTAGTATGATTTAAAGGCACAAAGTGATTGAAGTGTGCCCAGGCCCAGATCTACTTTGCTGGGCATGACTGTGTTTGACCTCTTGGGCCTGGAAGTCTGGTAGTAGTAGTAGTAGTAGTAGTAGTAGTAGTAGTAGTAGTATGATTTAAAGGTACAAAGTGAATGAAGTGTGCCCAGGCCCAGAGCTACTTTGCTGGGCATGACTGTGTTTGACCTCTTGGGCCTGGAAGTCTATTTCTAGGCTTATATAAAGGGTCAAACTTCTTGAAGTGTGCCCAGGCCCAGAGCTACTTTGCTGGGCATGACTGTGTTTGACCTCTTGGGTCTGGAAGTCTGGTGGTAGTAGTAGTAGTATGATTTAAAGGCACAAAGTGATTGAAGTGTGCCCAGGCCCAGAGCTACTTTGCTGTGCATGACTGTGTTTGAACTCTTGGGCCTGGAAGTCTATTTCTAGGCTTATATAAAGGGTCAAACTTCTTGAAGTGTGCCCAGGCCCAGAGCTACTTTGCTGGGCATGACTGTGTTTGACCTCTTGGGCCTGGAAGTCTGGTAGTAGTAGTAGTAGTAGTAGTAGTAGTAGTAGTAGTAGTAGTAGTATGATTTAAAGGTACAAAGTGAATGAAGTGTGCCCAGGCCCACAGCTACTTTGCTGGGCATGACTGTGTTTGACCTCTTGGGCCTGAAAGTCTATTTCTAGGCTTATATAAAGGGTCAAACTTCTTGAAGTGTGCCCAGGCCCAGAGCTACTTTGCTGGGCATGACTGTGTTTGACCTCTGGGGCCTGGAAGTCTGGTAGTAGTAGTATGATTTAAAGACACAAAGTGATTGAAGTGTGCCCAGGCCCAGAGCTACTTTGCTGGGCATGAATGTGTTTGAACTCTTGGGCCTGGAAGTCTGGTAGTAGTAGTATGATTTAAAGGTACAAAGTGAATGAAGTGTGCCCAGGCCCAGAGCTACTTTGCTGTGCATGACTGTGTTTGACCTCTTGGCTCTGGAAGTCTATTTCTAGGCTTATATAAAGGGTCAAACTTCTTGAAGTGTGCCCAGGCCCAGAGCTACTTTGCTGGGCATGACTGTGTTTGACCTCTGGGGCCTGGAAGTCTGGTAGTAGTAGTATGATTTAAAGGCACAAAGTGATTGAAGTGTGCCCAGGCCCAGAGCTACTTTGCTGGGTATGATTCTGTGACCTCTTGGGTCTGGAAATGTGGTACTTTGAATGATTAAAAGAGTGAAACGGTCTGAAGTGTGCGCAGGTGTAAAGCAACCTTGCTAGGCATGAAGGTGTGACCTCCAGGGCCTGGAAGTCTGGTGGTAGTAGTAGTATGATTTAAAGGCACAAAGTGATTGAAGTGTGCCCAGGCCCAGAGCTACTTTGCTGGGCATGAATGTGTTTGACCTCTTGGGCCTGGAAGTCTGGTGGTAGTAGTAGTATGATTTAAAGGTACAAAGTGAATGAAGTGTGCCCAGGCCCAGAGCTACTTTGCTGTGCATGACTGTGTTTGAACTCTTGGGCCTGGAAGTCTATTTCTAGGCTTATATAAAGGGTCAAACATCTTGAAGTGTGCCCAGGCCCAGAGCTACTTTGCTGTGCATGACTGTGGTTGACCTCTTGGCCCTGGAAGTCTGGTGGTAGTAGTAGTATGATTTAAAGGCACAAAGTGAATGAAGTGTGCCCAGGCCCAGAGCTACTTTGCTGGGCATGAATGTGTTTGAACTCTTGGGCCTGGAAGTCTGGTAGTAGTAGTAGTAGTAGTAGTAGTAGTAGTAGTAGTAGTATGATTTAAAGGCACAAAGTGATTGAAGTGTGCCCAGGCCCAGAGCTACTTTGCTGGGCATGACTGTGTTTGACCTCTTGGGCCTGGAAGTCTATTTCTAGGCTTATATAAAGGGTCAAACTTCTTGAAGTGTGCCCAGGCCCAGAGCTACTTTGCTGGGCATGACTGTGTTTGACCTCTTGGGTCTGGAAGTCTGGTAGTAGTAGTAGTATGATTTAAAGGCACAAAGTGATTGAAGTGTGCCCAGGCCCAGAGCTACTTTGCTGTGCATGACTGTTTTTGACCTCTTGGGCCTGGAAGTCTGGTGGTAGTAGTAGTATGATTTAAAGGCACAAAGTGAATGAAGTGTGCCCAGGCCCAGAGCTACTTTGCTGTGCATGACTGTGTTTGAACTCTTGGGCCTGGAAGTCTATTTCTAGGCTTATATAAAGGGTCAAACTTCTTGAAGTGTGCCCAGGCCCAGAGCTACTTTGCTGTGCATGACTGTGTGACCTCTTGGCCCTGGACGTCTGGTGGTAGTAGTAGTATGATTTAAAGGCACAAAGTGATTGAAGTGTGCCCAGGCCCAGAGCTACTTTGCTGGGCATGACTGTGTTTGACCTCTTGGGCCTGGAAGTCTGGTAGTAGTACTATGATTTAAAGGCACAAAGTGATTGAAGTGTGCCCAGGCCCAGAGCTACTTTGCTGGGCATGACTGTGTTTGACCTCTTGGGCCTGGAAGTCTGGTGGTAGTAGTAGGATGATTTAAAGGCACAAAGTGATTGAAGTGTGCCCAGGCCCAGAGCTACTTTGCTGGGCATGACTGTGTTTGAACTCTTGGGCCTGGAAGTCTGGTAGTAGTAGTATGATTTAAAGGTACAAAGTGAATGAAGTGTGCCCAGGCCCAGAGCTACTTTGCTGGGCATGACTGTGTTTGACCTCTTGGGCCTGGAAGTCTATTTCTAGGCTTATATAAAGGGTCAAACTTCTTGAAGTGTGCCCAGGCCCAGAGCTACTTTGCTGTGTATGACTGTGTGACCTCTTGGCCCTGGAATTCTGGTGGTAGTAGTAGTATGATTTAAAGGCACAAAGTGAATGAAGTGTGCCCAGGCCCAGAGCTACTTTGCTGGGCATGACTGTGTTTGACCTCTTGGGCCTGGAAGTCTGGTAGTAGTAGTATGATTTAAAGGCACAAAGTGATTGAAGTGTGCCCAGGCCCAGAGCTACTTTGCTGGGCATGACTGTGTGACCTCTTGGGCCTGGAAGTCAGGTTGTAGTATTATTAAAAAAAAAAGGGTCAAACTGCATGGTCCGCCCAGGCCCAGAGCTACTTTGCTGGGTATGATTCTGTGACCTCTTGGGTCTGGAAATGTGGTACTTTGAATGATTAAAAGAGTGAAACGGTCTGAAGTGTGCGCAGGTGTAAAGCAACCTTGCTAGGCATGAAGGTGTGACCTCCAGGGCCTGGAAGTCTGGTGGTAGTAGTAGTATGATTTAAAGGCACAAAGTGATTGAAGTGTGCCCAGGCCCAGATCTACTTTGCTGGGCATGACTGTGTTTGACCTCTTGGGCCTGGAAGTCTGGTAGTAGTAGTAGTAGTAGTAGTAGTATGATTTAAAGGTACAAAGTGAATGAAGTGTGCCCAGGCCCAGAGCTACTTTGCTGGGCATGACTGTGTTTGACCTCTTGGGCCTGGAAGTCTATTTCTAGGCTTATATAAAGGGTCAAACTTCTTGAAGTGTGCCCAGGCCCAGAGCTACTTTGCTGTGTATGACTGTGTGACCTCTTGGCCCTGGAATTCTGGTGGTAGTAGTAGTATGATTTAAAGGCACAAAGTGAATGAAGTGTGCCCAGGCCCAGAGCTACTTTGCTGGGCATGACTGTGTTTGACCTCTTGGGCCTGGAAGTCTGGTAGTAGTAGTAGTAGTAGTAGTAGTAGTAGTAGTAGTAGTAGTAGTATGATTTAAAGGTACAAAGTGAATGAAGTGTGCCCAGGCCCAGAGCTACTTTGCTGGGCATGACTGTGTTTGACCTCTTGGGCCTGGAAGTCTATTTCTAGGCTTATATAAAGGGTCAAACTTCTTGAAGTGTGCCCAGGCCCAGAGCTACTTTGCTGGGCATGACTGTGTTTGACCTCTTGGGTCTGGAAGTCTGGTGGTAGTAGTAGTAGTATGATTTAAAGGCACAAAGTGATTGAAGTGTGCCCAGGCCCAGAGCTACTTTGCTGGGCATGAATGTGTTTGAACTCTTGGGCCTGGAAGTCTGGTAGTAGTAGTATGATTTAAAGGCACAAAGTGATTGAAGTGTGCCCAGGCCCAGAGCTACTTTGCTGGGCATGACTGTGTTTGACCTCTTGGGCCTGGAAGTCTGGTGGTAGTAGTAGTATGATTTAAAGGCACAAAGTGATTGAAGTGTGCCCAGGCCCAGAGCTACTTTGCTGGGCATGAATGTGTTTGAACTCTTGGGCCTGGAAGTCTGGTAGTAGTAGTATGATTTATAAGGCACAAAGTGATTGAAGTGTGCCCAGGCCCAGAGCTACTTTGCTGGGCATGACTGTGTTTGACCTCTTGGGCCTGGAAGTCTGGTGGTAGTAGTAGTATGATTTAAAGGCACAAAGTGATTGAAGTGTGCCCAGGCCCAGAGCTACTTTGCTGGGCATGATGTGTTTGAACTCTTGGGCCTGGACAGTCTGGTAGTAGTAGTAGTAGTAGTAGTAGTAGTAGTAGTAGTAGTAGTATGATTTAAGGTACAAGTGAATGAAGTGTGCCCAGGCCCAGAGCTACCTTTGCTGGGCATGACTGTGTTTGACGTCTTGGGCCTGGAAGTCTGGTAGTAGTAGTATGATTTAAAGGTACAAAGTGAATGAAGTGTGCCCAGGCCCAGAGCTACTTTGCTGGGCATGACTGTGTTTGACCTCTTGGCTCTGGAAGTCTATTTCTAGGCTTATATAAAGGGTCAAACTTCTTGAAGTGTGCCAGGCCCAGAGCTACTTTGCTGGGCATGACTGTGTTTGACCTCTGGGCCTGGAAGTCTGGTAGTAGTAGTATGATTTAAAGGCACAAAGTGATTGAAGTGTGCCCAGGCCCAGAGCTACTTTGCTGGGCATGAATGTGTTTGAACTCTTGGGCCTGGAAGTCTGGTAGTAGTAGTATGATTTAAAGGCACAAAGTGAATGAAGTGTGCCCAGGCCCAGAGCTACTTTGCTGGGCATGACTGTGTTTGACCTCTTGGCTCTGGAAGTCTATTTCTAGGCTTATATACAGGGTCAAACATCTTGAAGTGTGCCCAGGCCCAGAGCTACTTTGCTGGGCATGAATGTGTTTGAACTCTTGGGCCTGGAAGTCTGGTAGTAGTAGTATGATTTAAAGGCACAAAGTGATTGAAGTGTGCCCAGGCCCAGAGCTACTTTGCTGGGCATGACTGTGTTTGACCTCTTGGGCCTGGAAGTCTGGTAGTAGTAGTATGATTTAAAGGCACAAAAGTGATTGAAGTGTGCCCAGGCCCAGAGCTACTTTGCTGGGCATGAATGTGTTTGACTCTTGGGGCCTGGAAGTCTGGTGGTAGTAGTAGTATGATTTAAAGGCACAAAGTGAATGAAGTGTGCCCAGGCCCAGAGCTACTTTGCTGTGCATGACAGTGTTTGACCTCTTGGCTCTGGAAGTCTATTTCTAGGCTTTATATAAAGGGTCAAACTTCTTGAAGTGTGCCCAGGCCCAGAGCTACTTTGCTGGGCATGACTGTGTTTGACCTCTGGGGCCTGGAAGTCTGGTAGTAGTAGTATGATTTAAAGGCACAAGTGATTGAAGTGTGCCCAGGCCCAGAGCTACTTTGCTGGGCATGACTGTGTTTGACCTCTTGGCTCTGGAAGTCTATTTCTAGGCTTATATACAGGGTCAAACATCTTGAAGTGTGCCCAGGCCCAGAGCTACTTTGCTGGGCATGAATGTGTTTGAACTCTTGGGCCTGGAAGTCTGGTAGTAGTAGTATGATTTAAAGGCACAAAGTGATTGAAGTGTGCCCTGGCCCAGAGCTACTTTGCTGGGCATGACTGTGTTTGACCTCTTGGCTCTGGAAGTCTATTTCTAGGCTTATATAAAGGGTCAAACATCTTGAAGTGTGCCCAGGCCCAGAGCTACTTTGCTGGGCATGAATGTGTTTGAACTCTTGGGCCTGGAAGTCTGGTAGTAGTAGTATGATTTAAAGGCACAAAGTGATTGAAGTGTGCCCAGGCCCAGAGCTACTTTGCCGGGCATGACTGTGTTTGACCTCTTGGGCCTGGAAGTCTGGTGGTAGTAGTAGTATGATTTAAAGGCACAAAGTGATTGAAGTGTGCCCAGGCCCAGAGCTACTTTGCTGGGCATGAATGTGTTTGAACTCTTGGGCCTGGAAGTCTATTTCTAGGCTTATATAAAGGGTCAAACATCTTGAAGTGTGCCCAGGCCCAGAGCTACTTTGCTGTGCATGACTGTGGTTGACCTCTGGGGCCTGGAAGTCTGGTAGTAGTAGTATGATTTAAAGACACAAAGTGATTGAAGTGTGCCCAGGCCCAGAGCTACTTTGCTGGGCATGAATGTGTTTGAACTCTTGGGCCTGGAAGTCTGGTAGTAGTAGTATGATTTAAAGGTACAAAGTGAATGAAGTGTGCCCAGGCCCAGAGCTACATTGCTGTGCATGACTGTGTTTGACCTCTTGGCTCTGGAAGTCTATTTCTAGGCTTATATAAAGGGTCAAACTTCTTGAAGTGTGCCCAGGCCCAGAGCTACTTTGCTGGGCATGACTGTGTTTGACCTCTGGGCCTGGAAGTCTGGTAGTAGTAGTATGATTTAAAGGCACAAAGTGATTGAAGTGTGCCCAGGCCCAGAGCTACTTTGCTGGGTATGATTCTGTGACCTCTTGGGTCTGGAAATGTGGTACTTTGAATGATTAAAAGAGTGAAACGGTCTGAAGTGTGCGCAGGTGTAAAGCAACCTTGCTAGGCATGAAGGTGTGACCTCCAGGGCCTGGAAGTCTGGTGGTAGTAGTAGTATGATTTAAAGGCACAAAGTGATTGAAGTGTGCCCAGGCCCAGAGCTACTTTGCTGGGCATGAATGTGTTTGACCTCTTGGGCCTGGAAGTCTGGTGGTAGTAGTAGTATGATTTAAAGGTACAAAGTGAATGAAGTGTGCCCAGGCCCAGAGCTACTTTGCTGTGCATGACTGTGTTTGAACTCTTGGGCCTGGAAGTCTATTTCTAGGCTTATATAAAGGGTCAAACATCTTGAAGTGTGCCCAGGCCCAGAGCTACTTTGCTGTGCATGACTGTGGTTGACCTCTTGGCCCTGGAAGTCTGGTGGTAGTAGTAGTATGATTTAAAGGCACAAAGTGAATGAAGTGTGCCCAGGCCCAGAGCTACTTTGCTGGGCATGAATGTGTTTGAACTCTTGGGCCTGGAAGTCTGGTAGTAGTAGTATGATTTAAAGGCACAAAGTGATTGAAGTGTGCCCAGGCCCAGAGCTACTTTGCTGGGCATGACTGTGTTTGACCTCTTGGGCCTGGAAGTCTGGTGGTAGTAGTAGTATGATTTAAAGGCACAAAGTGATTGAAGTGTGCCCAGGCCCAGAGCTACTTTGCTGGGCATGAATGTGTTTGAACTCTTGGGCCTGGAAGTCTATTTCTAGGCTTATATAAAGGGTCAAACTTCTTGAAGTGTGCCCAGGCCCAGAGCTACTTTGCTGGGCATGACTGTGTTTGACCTCTTGGGCCTGGAAGTCTGGTAGTAGTAGTAGTAGTAGTAGTAGTAGTAGTAGTAGTAGTAGTAGTATGATTAAAGGTACAAAGTGAATGAAGTGTGCCCAGGCCCACAGCTACTTTGCTGGGCATGACTGTGTTTGACCTCTTGGGCTGAAAGTCTATTTCTAGGCTTATATAAAGGGTCAAACTTCTTGAAGTGTGCCCAGGCCCAGAGCTACTTTGCTGGGCATGGACTGTGTTTGACCTCTGGGGCCTGGAAGTCTGGTAGTAGTAGTATGATTTAAAGACACAAAGTGATTGAAGTGTGCCCAGGCCCAGAGCTACTTTGCTGGGCATGAATGTGTTTGAACTCTTGGGCCTGGAAGTCTGGTAGTAGTAGTATGATTTAAAGGTACAAAGTGGAATGAAGTGTGCCCAGGCCCAGAGCTACTTTGCTGTGCATGACTGTGTTTGACCTCTTGGCTCT
>NW_027658516.1:35000-43309 GCF_041902795.1 Electrophorus electricus | reverse complement strand
TGGCCCTGCCCCTGGCAGCGAACGTAACGGCAACGATGGGAACTCAGAACTGTGAGCTCAAAATGGATCATAATAACCAAAACAGAGTAGACGGAAAATTAGCAATGCCTTTGAAAAATGCATGAGACTCACAAGGGTCTGAAGCACAGCTGCTTACTAGCTGCTCACTAGCCCCACCTCTTGGACAAAAACTCGTTTGGGCAGCATTAATGTAGGGTTTAGGCACCACTTCACATACAAATCACATTTTTCTGGTACTGCATAATAACTATAGATGTGAACTTTGGTGGGGAGAAAAGGAAGCTCTGCTTTGTGCTAAAATCTCTGCGTGTGTGTTTTTACTGGGTAATAGAAGGTGTCATGGAACCACAGGCAGACAGATTGTGAGGCTAGAGAGTATATTTCAAATGGAATATCTCTAATCTGTTCTGTACCCATCTCTGACCTGTTATTGACAAGACAAAAAGATTTTGGGTAAGAGCATGTCTCTTTTGGTGTGCATGTCCGTGTGTGTGTGTGTGTGTGTGTGTGTGTGTGTGTGTGTGTGTGTGTGAGTGCGCACATGTGTGCATACCTCTGTGTATAGTGCATGTTCATAGCTTTGAAATATAGCTTTACCTATTAAAACCACAGTCATTTTAAAACACTCTTTAAAAGGTAAACCCAATATTGTAATCAAAGATTATTTACTGTACTGTTTGAAAAGTGACATCAGCTGCTTTTTTCTGTCCTGTTAATAATGTCAGATTCACCCACTTACAGGCCATCTTTTAGCTGGAGTAGTTTCTGCTTTAACTGGACTAAAGTGACTCTCTGTGGTGAATCATATCTCTGCATCCCCTAGACTGGCTGTAGACAGTAGTGCCAATTCCATCTTTTCTGTACCATTAACAACATGATTTTGGAGGAACGTAGTGTTACCTTACTGTTTGACTAATTTTGTGATGCCAAACCTATTTCTGACATCTCCCAGAGGAACTTGAGGTTTAGCACATGTGGGTGAGAACCGGGAATTTAGGTTTACATTGCGTGCCAGATAACAGAGCGGACTAGTTTCGATTTGACCACTAGAGAGCACTGTAGAGGAGGCGTCTGTGACTGGATAATCCATAAATTGAAGACGCATTAGGGCCAGGCTGGTGGATATTGGCTAAGAATGCCATCTTGTGGCAACTGTGGGCAATGCTCCATGAAATTGTCTGGAGAAATCAATGACTGTAAGATAATCAATTATAGTTTCCCCATTCCTTTTTTGAAAATATGCATATAAGAGTGCATTTGGTTGGAATTGGTGGGCTGTCATATGCTATTTATAATGCTTTATGATGTAAAGGCTGGTTACACCAGTTTTTGTTTGTTTGCATGACTAAAGATGTGTAGTTGAGCGTTTTGACAATGGAGAGGAAGCACAGTGTCATATTTGGGTATCTGGTGTTCTTATGGAATATTTATGAATTAATAAGCTAATATGTAGTGGTGAATTGTGCAGACATTGACATTTGTAATATATCCATTCAGCTACAGTAGAAAACTGGAGAAAATATTTGTATATTTGGTTCTTTGTTCATCCCTTCCTTTTAGAACATATTTAAGGACTGAATCCAAAACAATCTTTGTAGAAAATGACTTTTTTCTCTTCTTCTACAACACTTTCTAAAGGATTATCCAATTGACCCAACTCAGCTCATTGACTTCTTTACCTGGTGACACTTCTCAACACTTGAGAGACAGTGACAAAAAATGTGTGTGTGTGTGTGTGTGTGTGTGTGTGTGTGTTTATGTGTCTCCTGTTCTATGTCATAACGTCTGTAATCTATTGGGTAAAAGTGTGAGTTAATTGTATAGAGAGGTCAAAGGTTGAAGGCCAAAGTTGATGTGGAATACTGTAGTTCTTCCTGACTATGTCTACGTGTTTTTTTGCATCAGACTGTATTTGATTAACACAAATAAATAAACAGTTACTTCAAAACACTTGAACTACAATGATTCATATTTTAAACCATTATGAAATATACCTGTGATGTATATTTATATTTAACTGTGATGATTCTCACTTATTTTTCAAGGAATGTGAAAGTTTTGGTTCAGCCTGTCTTTCTATGCTACTCACCTACACCACAAGAGGGCAGAGCTGTGTATGCTCACTCACTCACTCACTCACTCCCTCTCTCTCTCTCTCTCTCTCTCTCTCTCTCTCTCTCTCTCTCTCTAAAAGCCTAAAAAGTAATTTAAGCCTAAAAAGTAATTTAATCAGATTGTAGGTGGTGTGAGTGTAAGAAGACTGGGTTTATGTTAAAATGCAAAACACTCAGAGATTTACTAGCAGCTATGTGACTGGCTGTTTTTAAGTCTCCATACAGAAGGTAAGCATCAGGTATTCTCTCTGACCACAGACTTCTTTTAAGCAGCTACACACACACACAGGCTGAGGAACAGTGTGAGCAACAGGTGCATGTAGGGTGTGTGCATTTATTACTGAGTACAATTTGAGCAATCGAGGTTTAGGAATCTTGCTTAGGAGGCCAAGAGCAGGGCTTGAACCAGTAACCTTCCAAATACAAGGCAAGCACCTGAACTGCTAAGCTACTGCCACCCCTGGGAGTACCTGATCGACCAACCGTGGTGTGTGGAAAAGCAGCGCCTATAAAGAACTGTTAAAGCAATGTAGCCACACAGTGTATGTGATTGTAGAAAACATCAACATGAAAGGAAAGAGAAACCCTGGATATGTTAGACATTTTAGAGCGCCTGGTCCGACCTATTTTACATACCAAAAAGAGGGTATGTGTGGGAAGCATGTCTGGAAAAGGGAACGCATGGTCAGACCTGATGGGGAACAGGTACAGACCTGCTCTACATCTGTGTGGGAACACATTTACTTCCCATTAGAGTAAGAGCAGGATGTGGTTCTGATTTTATAAGGTGGCAGACTTATTCAACAGTTCTGCCATAACACCTTCTAAACTCCAAGATGTGATTTTTCCCATTTTTTGCACAAGCATTTTCATATACATGGGTTTGATCATGTAATTTCACGATGTTTTTCAATTCCTGGTTATAATTTTCTAAGTGTAGGTTCTTTTGATTAATTACATGATAAAATCTAACTTTTAAAGGACATTTATGAACAAGGTGCATGTGTGTGTGTGTGTGTGTGTGTGTGTGAGAGAGAGAGAGAGAGAGAGAGAGAGTCATTTTTACCCAAATGTCAGCTAAGTATCCCTCCCACCTTTTAGTTCACATACCCCCCTGATACAACCACAATGATTAATGATCCTAATTAGCCTTAATTACCTCCACTAGGAGATCGTTAACCTCTCTACCTCTGGTTAGGCTTGTTGACATTAAGGAGACAGGCTTTTTGTGTCAGCACACTTTCACTCATTCAGCTCTTTAACTTTCTTGCCAACTAACACTGTGATGTGTGAACACACACACACACACACACACACACACAGTCTCTCTCTCTCTAAGAGAAGGGATGTTTCTGAGTGGCGTGAGACAACAAATGAAAGGTGCTGATGGAAGAAAATTGGACAGAGACGTTTACACTGTCAGCACAGAGCAGTAGAGAGCGCTGAAGGAGAGAGACTGGCTAAAAGAGAGAGGGGTCCACCGAGCTGTGCTCCGAATGAGAGAGGAATGAAATGAGCTGAGGTTTAAATGAAAGAGGAATTAAGTGAGAAAAGGGGAGGAGATAACAGACCTGAGCTCTCAAAGAGAGGAGTTAATGGAGCTGAGATCTAAATGAGAAAGGACATAACAGAGCAAAGATTGAAGAGAGAGAGAGGGGACTTCAATCAACTTTACACAGAGTCACGTGTGTCAGCTGAGCAAGAGTGAACATCAAGACCGAAGTTAGTGAGAGAAGCGTCAAATGTGATCACATCTCTTTTTCAATGACTGTTCCCATAAATGCCCTGTCTTCTTCTTCTAACTCTTATATTTTTGTGTTTGTTTGTGTGTGTGTGTGTGTGTGTGTGTGTTTGTTTGGTCTTGCCTCAGTTTCCAAGCATACTTGGGATGAAGTGATTAGTTTTATAACACAGCTGTACTCTTACATACAAACACACACCCACACAGAGACAGCTAGAGTTTGTATGTGTTTGTGTGTGTGTTTGTATGGTTAATCTCCAGTGTAGCTAACCCTGAGAGCTTTTCCATGCTTTTGAACAGGAAATGGATAATTAGGGCCCATGACAGTAAACAGCGCTCCTACCTCTGTGATATTTCCTTCTAGTGTTTGCCTTTGTACACAGTTTGTTCACAAACATGAACAGAGCATTATATCTAGTGCTGAATTTTCATTCAGATACATAATCATTTCAGCAGCTTTCCCTTACTGAAACATAGGAGCACAGACATGGACTGAATTATATGGACAGACTGCGTTAATGATTTCTGACCCATGATTTGGAGCCTTTGAACTACAGGTTATGTTATAAAAAGTTTAATATTGCACCTATAAAAAGCTTTAAAACAATGCTTCCAGGGTGCTTTATTGTATAATTAGAGCAAACACAACAAAATATGCTAAAAATACGAATAAAACGTATAAAAAAATAGAAATAAAATACAAGAGTAGAATGTAAAGTGCAGCAGTAAAGTAAGGCATTACCTGCAGGCTCATAAAAAGCTGAGCCAGAGAGGTCTTTACTCCTCTCTTAAACATGCCTAGCTCAGCAGGTGTCTAGGACAGGCGTTCTAGAGTTTAGGATCAGAGTAAGAAAGTGCCGGCTGGCACTCCCACACCAGGCAGCGGGTATGACCAGCTACTCGGAACTATGAAGAGGTCTTAATGAACTAGCTCTCACTAGTAAGCTCTATTAACTGCCTAAGAGCTCTTGCAGAAACACACGTAAGACTCATTTCACTGGGCTGAGAACGTGAAGGCATGTAAAGGTCCTGAAGCACACCTCACAATCTAGAAGATATGTAGCCAGTGCAGCTGTCTGAGGACCAGAGAGATCTGATCCCGCATTCTCATGCATGTCAAAATTGTTTTGCAGCTGTTGAGAGAATGTCATGGATATGTCTCCCAGAATTCCGTTTTGCAAACATTATTTATATGGCTCTTAAAGCTAAACTCGCTGTTGAACGTGACCCCCACGTTTCTTATGGTGCTGTAACTCCTCTCAGTTTGCCATTCTCAGTAACAATGACACCATCTCTCACCACCATCTCGGAGTCATTATGTAATGCACAGATGGAGACATGGGTAAAGGCGCCCAGTAAAACAAGTATTGATTACTGATCAGTCATATTGAACATGTTGTACAGCGGCCAGAGGGCCTGACTACAGCTGTTGTCTTTGATTGTTGCATCCAATCAATAAGCAGTTATCGTAACAGATCTGCGCGTCTACAGTAGTGGCGACTCTCCAGAGCTGATCTGTTCCACTAAACACAGACAATCCCAGCTCTTCATACTGTCTTCAGGCATTCCAATGGCAATTTTAATCCTGCTTCCAGCTGCGTATGCGGATTTCTCTCACAGCAGAAACCAGCGAGTTTCTCATTCTCCCAAAGTCATGCCAGGCTGTCATATATCAGAGAAATTGACTTTGCGTATCCAGCCATTAAACCATGAATTCTACATTAATGCACGTTTTGGAGCTGAATTACAGTGTGTAAGGGTGAGAACATTCCTTGGCTATTACATATCTGCGAAGCAGCGCTATCTCAGAGAGCTCACATAACCTGCGATAACGTAGGCATCATCGCTAACCCCACCATGACTCACAGAGCATCAAACACACCAACAGCATTTGGACTTAATTTGGGTTCTGTACCAGTGTACCACGTAACTCACCATCAGACAGCTTTACAGAATTAATTTATGTTTCCCGTGGTCTTTCCTCTTTGGCTTTGTCCGCTGCGGTTCATGTTCTGCTCATCTCTGTGCATTGTGTGACGGCTTCACAGGAACGCGTGACGTAAATCCCCTATCTGGACTGACGGATTACTCTCCAATATATGCAAAGTTGTATTCTCTGGGGATAAAAGATGTTTTCAAAGTCAAAATCCCCCCCCCCACACACACACACATACACACACACACACACACACACACACACACACGCATGCACGCACACACACACACACACACACACACACACACACACAAGAAAAATGAAGTTGTCACTGCTAGAGGAAAGATAATACCCCAGAATGTAAGGGACAGTTTTATTTATCACTGAGGAGAAAACCCACATCTGTACACGTAGCATGCAAAGAACCACTTTAAATAAGACATAAATACATCACGTATTCCAGTACAAACTCTTCACACACTCAGCTCATGAGTTATTTACACACGGGGGGAACTACAGTGTTGAAACTGAAAAGAATAAACCAGTCTGTTCACACCAGCCCGACTGAATACAAAGGTGATGTAGTCAGAGGTGCTGAGGCAAGGAAAGACAAACAGCATTAACACTGAGGAACACTGCCAGTTTTGTAAGGGTTTCTTTTTCAATATTTGATTATAGGTTTAGAAATATTTATGCTGTGGTTAGAACATTACCATATGCAAATGCATCAGTGCATCTGTGCTGTGCAGTCCAGTTATCGTAAGGTATTTCATTCATTCAATGGAATTTTTAATTGATGTCATGAATTGATACCATTAATTGATGTCACACAGTGATATCTTCAGTATATTACAATATAAAAACTTAATTAGGAGTGTATAATGGGCATGAATGGTCTTGGATGTGGCGGGGGACAGAGAGTCGGGCAGGCTTGCGTTTGAAAGATTAATTTTTTAACGTCACTGCTCTCTCCTTCGGGGCGATTAAACCCACAGCAGTATTTTCAGTGGAAACAAGCTGCATGTTTCCGGATCTCGATTGGCACAAGGAGATCTGTACGATCCCCAGAGCCAGAGTGATGCATAGCCTTTGGCCTGAACGGATCGCTGCACTTTAGATGCTTCCATCTTCCAAACATCTTTTGCCTCTTTTATAAACCTATGGGGTGTTTTCAAGAATGAAATAATTTTTAAGCCCTTAAAAATTCTGGATTTTCAAAGTGATCAAAAAAATTCCATCCATTCCAAAACATTAGACATTTCACCCAGTATCAGTGATTTTTTTTTTAAGTATTCAATCAAAATGGGATTCTGCCTTTAGAGTGCTCTGGCCTGCGTATCACCGAAATCACTCACACAAAAACATAATGCATAGCAGAAGCAGTTAAAACAACACGCCACTGTTAGCCATAAACATCAACCTGATGCAAAAAAATATTATGGGATGTAAAGATTAGCATGTAATCAGACCTCATTGTCTGATTACAATGACTTCAAATTGTTCATAACCAGTAGCTTTCAAATTGTTGTTTCACACATTTAGCCATTTAGAAAGTTCAGATGCTCTAAAAGAAACAAATTTCCTCTTAAGATGAGCCCTTCAAAAAGAATTTCTGAATCAACAAAATGCGTGGAGAGGTCAGAATCTCTGGATGAGCATAACAACTTGGCCCTACTCCTGAATTCTGAGACTAATGTGATAAACACACCGAGAACCTATGGATTTCTGCAGTAAGAGGAATTCTAGTGAGAGAAGCACACATAGGTGCAGACCGACATCATCTGGACGGATCTTACTGAAACTGCATTCTGTCAACAAATGATGACAAATTACATCACAGAATAGCATGATATTTTACTTGGCTCCATGGTTTCTTAGAGCTCATCCTGAACAGATATGAGTCTTGCGTTTGGCTAAACAGTGAGAAGAGGGTGTCTTTTGGAGTGTGTGTGTGTGTTTAGGAGGGGTTATAATTGAGTCTTTCTAACTAACAACCCTCTCCTCGTTGTTCATAAATCCATCTCTCTTATCTTCCTGAGTGTTTGTGTGTCACTCTACTGCGTGTGTGTCTCGTGGTGTACGGCTCCGCTCTGCCGTGTTCTTGACGACCCTGCTTTTCCGCGCCAGGTCTTGTGCTTGTCGATATTTGTCCAGCTTGGTCTTGTGTTTCCGTCGTAGTTTCTCGTTGCACCAAACGCGTTCACAGTATTGCTCTACTTGAGGGAGATTCGATGGACCAATCAGCTGCAAGATGTCCTTAAACCATGCCCTGGATGGTGTGCGGTTGAATGGGCCCAGGTGGGCGGGGCATGGAGGCCACACCCTGTTCTTGCTCTCATGTGACAGTAGGTCAGTAAGGGTATCTCCTCGTAATACATCCAGCCAGACACGGGCGATGGTCTGGGTGAAGCCATGCTCCCGAGAACGGCACACATACGTGCCCTCGTCGTGACGTGTTAGGCGACGGAACAGCAAGCCCTCTTCTGTTTTAAGCACA
>NW_027658516.1:12500-20000 GCF_041902795.1 Electrophorus electricus | reverse complement strand
CAACATTTCATCCTCTCCATGTCCCTTTTATCCTTTGCTATGGGTCTCATTTGCACATAGACATCCTACATTTCTGACTCATTAATCTCTCTCTCTCTCTCTCTCTCTCTCTCTCTCTCTCTCTCTCTCTCCCTCACTCACTCCTCATCTTTCTCACACACACAGTCTTGAGTGCTAATTTTTCCTAAATACTTTATTTTCGTAGTCTCTCTCTCTCTCTCTCTCTCTCTCTCTCTCTCTCTCTCTCTCTCTCTCTCTCTCTCTCCCTTTACTGTTGTTTACATCGGCCAGCTGCTGTGCACTTACCCTGAGCCAACTACAGAATCCTAAAAAACTAGACCCAAAGAAAAAAAGGAATCAAATGTCCCAAGTTGTGTATGGATGTGTGTGTGTGTGTGTGTGTGTGTGTGTGTGTGTGTGTGTGTGTGTGTGTGTGTGTGTTTTAGGATACAAGGTTTATATGATCAATCTACATGCTTGCTTTTGTCTCCTGTCCCGATTGGGTCATAACCTCTAGGGTCAGCCTGTGGGTGGGATGACCTTTGACCAAAAACAGTTTAATCTTTGACATGTTAAAAGGTCCTGCACACCATTACCCAATCCGTGAGCTCTCTGTCCCTCGGTCCCTGTAGAGGGCCACTCTCGGATTGGCTAAAGGAAATCCTTTCACTTTAGGTTCTGGTGGCTATTCAGTGTTCTTTTGAATGTCAACATTTACACTAAAAAAGCCATTTCTAAGGTGGAAAGAGCGCTGCCTGGATACCAGCGAGAGCGGGAATCGCCCACAGACTGGGAGGAGTGGACTGAGGAACAGCAGGAAGTGAAGAACAACCTTCATCTCTTCATTCTCCTTCTGCCTTCTCCTAGTTCACTGAGATTTCTCACGCACATGAACCTAGCCTTCCAGAGTGCTCGCGTGCGTGTGTGTGTGTGTGTGTGTGTGTGGGTGGGTGTGCTCATGCGTGTGTGTGTGTGTGTGTGTGTGGTGTGCGTGTGTGCTCGTGTGTGTGTGTGTGTGTGTGTGTGTGTGTGTGTGTGTGTGTGTGTGTGTGTGTGTGTGTGTGTGGGTGTTACCTCTCCACGTTGCCCCACGAGGACAAGCACACACACCGGCTGGTAGGCTCCGGTCCCACACACCAGCAAGTGAGTGCGATTAAATGGCTGTAGCAGGCGTACAAAATTAGCACACTCCGTCTACAAATGTACACACAACCATGCGCATCCATGTGCACACACACACACACACACACACACACACAAACACACACACACACACACACGCACATTACTTTAGATTTGTAGTAACATTTTATGCATTCTTAATTGTTCTTAACTCTCAGTAATCAGTACCTTTAAGTTTACAAAAGGGATTTTGATACACATTTCTTTATGTCCTAACAAATGTCCCCACAACATCAAATTTTTCTTCATGTAGTCATTTTAGATCAAAATAGTATGGTAGCATAGAGTCATTGAGCTGAATTTTCCAGTTTGAGGCCAACAAAATGATATTTAAATTTGCTTCATTAAACTGAATCTCCCCATGAGTAATAACAAATAAATAAATAAATGTTTCATCCTGATCTCCAGAAACTTTCAACCAGAGCCCAAGGGCAAGGTTATAGTGATCTGCTGCTGGAACTGATAAACGTGGAATCCATGAACACTCCACCCAGTTACTGCAGGAAAACATCACAACGACCCACCACCACCTCACACACACTGATAGCATGCATTCTATCAGAGAATATAGATCCAACTCTATATAGAGAGAGATTTTAATTCACAAGGTTTTCAGAGAAACAAGACATTTCAGAGAGAGGTCCTTCATCAGCAAAGTGCTTCTGAACTTATAGGAGGAGGAACCAGTTTGTATTTGAAAAATAAAGTAGATATTTAAATCATAACATTCATTCCATGGGGTCCTAAAGTTCCTAGAGTGTAGATCACTTCTATTTCTTTAGCGGTTAATTTTCTACCATAGCAACAACTGGCAAAAAATATTTCATTAATGTCATTAATTAATTCAATGTAGTAATATGTCATTAAGGCATTTTATTAATGGTTTCATATATATATAAAATAAAAATATAAAACTCATTTTGGTAGACTTTCAGGAACTGCTCTATAAGGATTTTTCTGTTTTTATTGTCCCAGTGAAACAGTGAGATGAAATATCCACCCATGACAGTGGGTATGGTGTTCTGTTCTTTCAAACTTCATTTCGTTATCTATGACTTGCCAAAATGGTTTCATCTGTCTGGAGCACATTCTCCTGGAAGCACTGTGGCTTGTCAATATGCATTTTCCAGTCTGGATTTTTTTATGGTTTCCTCCTGGGTCTTCTTTCATGGAGCCCACTGTCACTCAAAAATCGATCAGACTCTGATGTACCTCGACCTTGGAGTTCAGCTGGTATCTCTTTGGGAAGTTTTCCTTGGCTCTCCATCTACCATTCGCACTGTCCTTCTGTTCAATCTGGGATCGATTTTCCAGGGAGGCTGTCTACAGTCTCATGGACCTTGAGCCTCCTAATAATATTTCCAACTGTGGTCACATAACCACCAAACTTCTTGGAGATGGTCTTCTAGCCTTTAATATGCTTGTCTATAGTTTCTTTCTGATCTCCTCAGACTCGCGTCTTTGCTTTCAGTGGCTCGTGAACAGTCATGACTGGGCTTAAGTGATAATTCATCTTCTCACACTTTTTCTTGCTTTACTCTCTGTATACTTGAGACAGTGAAGCATTGTTTTAGTGAGCTGTAATGGTACCAGCACATTTTCTCCATGTCTGTATATATCATTTAAAATATTTTAACTTTACAGTTAAAATGCCATATTTCTCCAAAGCTAATGATGTCTTACACAGACGCATACACACTCATACACACAAACACACTCGGCAACTGTCATTAAAATGAAAGTATCCAATATCCAGTATCCTCCTTCACCTGCCACATCAAACGCTGGTCTCACCATAGTCTCTAAAGCCCATAATGACTCAGACACGTGAGGCTCAAGGACTGATTTACCACGAGGCCACGCTAAATGGCAGCAGCTGCAGTGTGGAAGTGTGTGCGTGCTTGCATGAGAGGAAGTGCGTAACATCATAAGCCTTAAGGCTGGCGAAGACTGACTCTGGCACAGTAACAGCTGGGTTCGTTACATGTTATGTAGGGCAGATGGGCTGGAGTGCAGGGTTAGAGAGAGCCAGTGGGGTAAAGGGGAACCGCAACAGTGTCCGTCTTTACTGTTTACGGGCTCTCGGGCTAGCATGGGTTCTTGGAAACATGAATAAGTGAAGTCAGCATAAGGCTTGACGGCCTCGCTGCTCCCTCTCCCAGGGGTGTAGCACACCATCCGCAGCAGAACAGCAGCTCCATCAGGCAGCTGCCAAAGTTATTTTTCCCAATTTACCCTGAAATATTGTTGCTGATTTTTGTTTTTTCCAAAACATGTTAGTTTTTATATGGTATTATTTGTGCCACACTTTCATATACTGTGGATACTTGGCAGGTGGAAAGATGGCTCAGATATGAGTTCTGCAGCTCTGCTTGTTAAAAGCAGGACATGGTATAAAAGGCATTCTAGAACACTGCTTGTTAAAAAGACGGTACAAAAGGCATTCTAGAACACTGTTCATTAAAAACATGGTACAAAGGCATTCTAGAACACTCCTCGTTAAAAACATGGTACAAAAGGCATTCTAGAACACTGCTTGTTAAAACATGATACAAAAAGGAATTCTAGAACACTGTTTGTAAAAACAAAATGGTACAAAAGGCATTCTAGAACACTGCTTATTAAAAACATGGTACAAATTATGTTCTAGAACACTGTTCTTTGAAAGCCCTGCACGTTACAAATGGATTTCTAGAAAACTGCTGTTCCAGGCAGGGCATGGCACACTAGAACGCTGCAAGCAGGTCACGTAAGATGAGCCACATGATGGAATTTGCAGATCATGTGCTGTGAAAATACCATTACACTGCACTTATTAAGCACATTAGGTCATTTTACATCAAAGGGCAGTGAAGCAGATGGAGGCATCATATCAAATGACCCACATGTTGCTGGGGATTTGGAACTCCTGCATTACATTAGCTGTGTTCTCAGAGTTTCCAACATTAGTCAGCAGTCATGCACACTACAGACCACTGCCTACAGGCTGCTGCGTATGTAAAAATTGATGCTTCAAAATCCTTTCAGATGAATCCAGTGGAGGAACATTGTCAGTCACTTGTCAAAATTAACATTCGTCTGAGTAAAAAAAAACAAAACAACAACAAACATTTACATTTCACTCAGACACAATTTCTGTGCCACGTTGGCTCTGATCCCAGCTGGGTAATGATTGGCTTGTGCAGGGGTCTGTTCAAGGCAGGAGGTTCTCCAGGATCATACACACACACTGCAGCATGACAGCTTAGAGGCAAGGGCCCAAGAATGGGTTCACATAAGCACATGAGATAATAACACTGGAACAGCTACAAAAACTCTTCTCCTCACCTCTGGGTCCTTTCCCTTCAGGATACAGTCTTCACGGTGAACAGGTAATGGCCAGTGGATCTGGATAGAGAGAGAGAGAGAGAGAGAGAGAGAGAGAGAGAGAGAGAGAGTGAGAGAGAGAGAGAGAGTGAGAGAGAGAGAGAGAGAGAGTGAGAGAGAGAGAAGAGAGAGAGAGAGAGAGAGAGAGAGAGAGAGAGAGAGTGAGAGAGAGAGAGAGAGAGAGAGAGAGAGAGACTACCAAATTAAAGTATTTGGGATAAATTACTAGACTGATGGTTAAAAAAAAAACATTTGCAAAGAGGATAGTGAAGCAATTGCTGTATGGTGAGAGCGTGGACAATAGTAGTGAAACGCCACACTAAATAAATAAAATCAATCATTTATAATCATCTCCGTCCCTAAATAATCACTCAAAGTAATCGTGATGTGCATAAGTATATGGGTATTTTTGTGTGTCTCTCTGTGTGTGTGTGCGTGCGTGTGTGTGTGTGTGTGTGTGTGTGTGTGTGTGTGTGTGTGTGTGTGTGTGTGTGTGTGCGTGCATGCGTGCGCGCGCGTGTGTGTGTGTGTGTGTGTGTGTGTGTGTGTGCATGTGTGTGTGTGTACACTGCTGTACACTGCTACCCATAATTACGTTCCATGTAATTAATGCACCATCGACTTCAAACTGACACGGGCGGAATTTTCATCCCAGCCTAAGCTGTGGCAGCTGCGTATGTAAAACGAGTGAACAGATGAAGAGAAGACTAAACAGAGCAATAGAAGAGTGAACAGAGGAAAAGAAGAGTGAATGAACCCGAGTCCCTGGCCAAGTGTCAGAGCCCAGCAAGGCCCACCGAGCTGCCTGCAGGGTGCATTTATATGGTTTTGCCATTTGAGTACAGATTTACATCTCCAGCAGTATAAAATTATAGTGCTTTTGCCAGAATCAGTGTGTTTGAAACAATTTAGCGAAATGAATTAATGCACACAAATCTCTCACGACACAGAAGAAATTAAATGTGACATCAGTTTTGCTAAATTAAGTCTCATTTCACCTAAACATTTTTTTTCAGTCAATCAATTCCCACCACTGTGCACTTTCCACTTAAATTCAGTATGTCTTGAAATTTGGGCTTTGACAAGAAAATGATGGTATTTGCAAAGGAGGCAAACAACACTTCCTTACGGCAGTCCCAGCATTCACATGGGTTAGTCATCAGTGAATCACTAGCTTTGTTTCCCGCCATTACACCCTCTTAAATGCTTCTACATTGTCTTGTATCGGATGCTGTATTCAACTACATTACCCAGCATCCTTCCTCAGAATGGAAACATTTCCTGCCCTCTTGTAGGTCATCGTTATCATCCTTTCAGAACATCTGTATCTAAATAAGAGTTATCCTGTACTCATACTTGGCATGATCGAGCTGTTGTTGACTTGCCGTGTGTTGACAGAGAAAGAGCATTGCTAAGAATATGTGTCTGAGGAAGTGATGCTATAGACGCTTCCCCTCCACGAAAAGTGCATTGACTCACTGCTGGAGTTCCTGTAGAACTGCCGGTCAGCACCTGCAGAATCTCTCTCTCTCTCTAGTCAGCTTGTTCTCAACACTCATCCACCCTCTGCTTGTTTTACTTATAGTTACTAACGCTCATTGCTCGCTACTTTGTAGGCTAAAGTTTATTAGGCTTAAGACCGCCAAGTATTTATACCGCTATTTAATTTACCACATGAAACCAGACAAGAACCAAAGACAGCAAAACACAAGAGTGTTCATCAGATAACAAGAAGAATCACCACCATGCAATACCAGCGCGTCAAAGGAAAAACAGAACTGGTACAATGTTGAAATGAACTTATTATTGAAATGACAATGGTGTCATTCTCCATGGTTTTAGGTGAGAGTAAACTAGATGGTAAACTGGGGTGTTATGTGGCAAAGGAGTTTCTGTGTCCGTGGCAAAGGTTACAGGTCATGACCCCCAGGGGTGGCGGTGACTCTCAGATGTCTGTCACCATGGTAATATACTTCCCCTTCCTATTTGGATCATCTGACCAGCCACACACACTGAACTCCACTTAGGAGACATCTCACAAACACACACAGGTACACACACACACACAGTCCTATACACATAAATAACTACAGCCAACTCACTGAGACTCTAGAGACTGGGTACATGCACGGAGTAAAAATCGCTCACACACACACGTCTGCTTCATGACGCAAAATATCCGTATCCGTCCTGTGGTGTACTACTTCCTTTGCTCAAGGCCAGCCTGGTGAGCTGTCGAAGGGTTGGTCATCAGCACATGAACTGATTAATGTAGTGAGCTGGATAACCACACCGTTATCAGTCAAACTAACGCTCAGCCACTCCTGCATATGTCCTGCTAACACACAGCAGACATTCAATCTCACCCCTTCCCCTCACTACAACCTCAGAAACAGAACTAGAATGCAACAACTGACAGACGGCTCATTAGGGGCATGCAAGTGTTTATAGTACTCAGCATGTGCTCTAAATGAACGTTTTGGTCCGTTTATGAGTTAAAAGGTCATTTGCTATATGTCTGGGGGTGGTGAGTTTATGTGAGTTTTCAGCTAATAGTCTTTAAGTCTCACAGTGCCTTGTTGAACAAAGACTATGCTTAACTGTTCATGTGAATTTGAGTTTGTGTATGTATGCGAGAGAGGGAGAGAGCGAGAGAGAGAGAGAGAGAGGGAGAGAGAGAGAGAGAGAGAGAGAGAGAGAGAGAGAGACAGAGAGTGAGTGTGTTTGTGTGTGTGTGAGAGAGAGAGAAAGAGAGAGAGAAAGAGAGAGAGAAAGAGAGTTTTAATAAAAAAATGTGTTCTAATATTATTTGAAACTTTAGCAGGAGTGAGAGAAGACAGCTGTATGTTGCAGTCATAGCAGTATCACCTGGTGACCCTGTGCCAGTGTGTGTGTTCATGATCTGAGTCTTTTGGATCACACTGTATTAGAGGTGGTGTTCAGCTGGATCCT
>NW_027658516.1:0-2500 GCF_041902795.1 Electrophorus electricus | reverse complement strand
CGTTCTCCTATGTGACCACAGATATTATAGCAGTTTTGCAGTTGTTCTTTGAGATAATAACAGTGTACCATACTTTAAAGCAGGAACAGCCCTACATAGCCTCATTCTCTTATGTGACCACAGATATTTTAGCAGTTTTACAGTTGTTCTTTGAGATAATAACAGTGTACCATACTTTAAAGCAGGAACAGCCCTACATAGCCTCGTTCTCTTATGTGACCACAGATATTTTAGCAGTTTTACAGTTGTTCTTTGAGATAATAACAGTGTACCATACTTTAAAGCAGGAACAGCCCTACATAGCCTCGTTCTCCTATGTGACCACAGATATTTTAGCAGTTTTGCAGTTGTTCTTTGAGATAATAACAGTGTACCATACTTTAAAGCAGGAACAGCCCTACATAGCCTCGTTCTCCTATGTGACCACAGATATTATAGCAGTTTTGCAGTTGTTCTTTGAGATAATAACAGTGTACCATACTTTAAAGCAGGAACAGCCCTACATAGCCTCATTCTCCTATGTGACCACAGATATTATAGCAGTTTTGCAGTTGTTCTTTGAGATAATAACAGTGTACCATACTTTAAAGCAGGAACAGCCCTACATAGCCTCGTTCTCTTATGTGACCACAGATATTTTAGCAGTTTTACAGTTGTTCTTTGAGATAATAACAGTGTACCATACTTTAAAGCAGGAACAGCCCTACATAGCCTTGTTCTCCTATGTGACCACAGATATTATAGTAGTTTTATAATTGTTCTTTGAGATAATAACAGTGTACCATACTTTAAAGCAGGAATTCGTGGCAAGCTACCTTTGCATTAATAAAATGAACTACAAAAAAGTCTGATTCAAGGCAGAAATGTTCAGTGTTACCTACCATACAGCTATTTAAGTCACACTATACCTTATTGTAGTATAGTATAGTATAGTATAGTATAGTATAGTATAGTATAGTAAGCAGAGCTCTCCAGCAGACACCAAGCTCAATGACCCTGCGGCACCGCGTTTTCCTATAAATCGATAACAGAATTCTGGAATAAAATATCTCCAGTCCCAGTAAGAAGAGCTCGAGGGCTGAGAGATGGCGCGCGCCCCGTCACGTGTGATGAAGACTCAGGTAATCAGACAAAGGAGTGTGTGAATTTCCCACCGTCAGAAAGACTCTTCCACTTTCAGCACCACTCAAACCAAAACTTCAAAAAGTCCTTTATAAAGTTAAAATTTGTGATCCCGTAACGACGTGAAACTAAGTAATAAATGAAGTATTTAGTGATTTCTTATTATACCAGTGGGCAATGCATGTTCTCATAAAAATAAAAAAGGAGACCGTAACTCGCACATTATCCTGTAACTATATATATAGTTTATATATTATAAACTATAAAAATATAAAAATTATCCTATAACTGTAAAAGGCATACGAGCTAGCATAAGAAAAGGCAGAAAAGGTTTGCAGTTACGGCTTGCAAAAAATCTCGGAAAAGGTTTGGCGCGCGTGGAGAGAAAGTGGTTATTACTGTCGCGCACCTGCGGTCCTTCTCAAGCAGCGCTCGCGTACAGGCACTATTTTAACCAAGCGTTTATAAAACGGGTTGGATGTTCAAACATTTTTTTTAATCGGTAGTATAACCACAACATTCTAAAAATTCAGAAATAGTGTCATAATTTGAAACACATATACGCCTGTTCTAACATGGCGCTAAATAAATTTGACAACTGTGTCTAACTCTTTAGCTATTCGCTCCCCAGTAACACCATCAGAGTTGGACTGACTCAGAAAAGTTTACAAAAAGCAAAAAAAACCCAAACAACAACAACACTTGAAACTGTGTTATACACTCTACAATCACCTTAATCTCAAATAAACAAGAACAAAAATAGACATGTATCTTTTTTTACCTTTAAATGAGAGGCGAAGGCGCGGAACATTCGGTTTAGTTGCTAACGGCGTATTGAAGGCAAATGCCATCAATAAGAGAAGCGCAGAGAACGTCGATAGCTCCATGTTTGTCCTAATTGCTAGTGGAATGAAGGCGACAGCTCCGTAAGCGCACGAGCAGCCCGGACGTGCGCGCGTGTTTCCCACACTGCGCCCTCCTTGAGCTCGTTCCGAGAGCACGCTCGACCACCCCGCCCTCGCTCGCCGGGGCAGCCCGTTTAAAAAAAAAAAACCGTTAAGTCGGACACAATACTACACTCCGGCGTACTTTGTGCCATGTGCAACCTAATATAAAGTTTAAGATTATATTACATTTCGGGCTCAAAGAATATTTCGTTTCCGTTCCCATCTTCCTTTCGCCCATTCCTGCAGTAAGCTTTAATTATGCGCCTTGCTTCTCGGCGCGGGGCCGTCGGGGGTCACGGTCATGCATACAGGGGCAGTGAGAACAGCGGTAGGCTTTTGGGACACGTCTGTGCGGATGAAGAGGTTTAGATATTGTCAGATGAGAGCCTCTTTACGAGAGAGTTGCGGCTACAGCATGACGTCAGCATTCC